>NW_006922021.1:1127668-1141106 GCF_000298275.1 Orycteropus afer afer
CTTGGAAAAGACAACTTGAAGTCTTTGTGAAAGAAGGTAACCCATGCTTTGCTGTTCTTGTTAGTTTCTGTTGAATCAGGTCCAACTCATGGCAACTTTATATACAATAGAATGAAATGTTGCTCGGTCCTGCATCATCTAGACAGATGACAATTTGATAATATGACAATTTGTCATACTGTGGTGGTTTGTTTGTTGCTATAATGCTGGAATCTATGTCACTGACATTTCAAATAACAGCAGGGTCACCCATAGGGGGCAGGTTTTAGTGGAGCACCAGAGTAAGACAGACTAGGAGGAAAAGCCTGCCAATCTACTTCCAAAAATTAGCCAATGAAAACCTTAAATCCATGCTCTGATAGAAGCCTGCTAATGTGATTAAAAGATATTTTTAAACACTTAATTTAAATTAACTCTTACATAAGCTTGAATTTCAAAAGCTAGAAAAGAAAAAGAAAACTGGAAAAGAAAATCTCCTGACTGATAAAGGGGAAAGTTTTGTCCCACATATATACATGTGGGAAATTAAATAATTTTCTTTAGAATCAGAAGAGGAGTTCACATTCAAGCAAAGGAAGAAGAGAAGTAACTTCAGGATTAGACTTATGCATTTCCTGAAAATAAAGAATAAAATTTACTTCCTATAAGGTAATTAGCATACATATTGATGGAGGGACAGTGATTTAACGCAGAGAGTAAAATGACCTAAGGGTTTTTACACAATCAAGAATCCCATAAGTGTATACCTTTGGAGGAAGAAGAAATTGCTTATTAATGTAGACAAAGAGGATGGTTATGTAGGCAAAAATAAAATTCTACACTCAATTCTTCTTCTAGGGATATTTTTTCCTCAAAAGATGTTTGTAGAGTTATTAGTGATTTAGTTGGCTGAAATGTTTTAACAAAGATAGTTTTTTTGGGCAGAGAGAAAGAAATAGTGTATGAAGTATGTCTAAATACAGGTATTAACAAACTACTACTCAATTCCTAGGGAGCTCTGGTAGCATAGTGGCTAAGGCACTTGACTGCTAACCAGAAGGCTGGTGGTTCAAACCCCACCACCCCCTCCTCGGAAGGAAGGTTGGGCAATCCTACTTCCGTAGTGATACTGCCTCGGAAACCCAAGGAGGGGTCGCTATGAGTCAGGGTTGACTCGACAGCACATAACAACAACAACAACAACTCAATTCCTGGTATCTGTCCAAGAACAAGTATGGGAGAAATGAAAGTTCTTCAATAAGATTCACTCATTCATTAACAAAAAACATCTTGGGACAGGGTGGAATTCTAGATGGTAGATTAGGCAGATAAACAATCCAGACTCTCTACAGCAAAGACTTGAGAAACCAAGTGAAATGGATATAGATGATTATTCAGAAGCCCAGAGGTTGAAAGGAAAGGATAAAGAAATAGAACAAATATCAATTAGAGGAAGAGACTGAATGAAAAGAGTGAACAAAGAGTCATACAGAATGGTGAACTACCAACTAGCACAGCATGGCCATTTTGCATCATTGCAAGCAGTGTTCTAATTGGTGCAAGAACCACTTAACTCTTTCCACTCGCCCAGGACTCTGGTGGCACCCACATCAGTGATTAGCTATAAGAGATGTATGATCTCCCACCTTACTCTGTCCAACTTTCCAGTCACCAGAAGTGTGCCCCTGATGCCTACCCACACAGCAACTGGTGAAATCCCCCCCCCCAATTTCCAGTACTGTGCTGTTTTTTTTTTCCTTTATTTGCTTTATTGCTCATCTTAGTTCTTCCCCTACCTTTTTATTTCTTTTTCTTCCCTCCCCCCTTCTAAAAATTTGATCCCACTAAGCGGTCACCCCACCTCCTGCTACTTCCAAAGCCAGCAGTGCCCACCTCCGCCCCTTTGGTGTCAGCAGTGCACGATCCCTCAGAGTGAGCACTGTATTTCTACCACAGCTATGTTTGGAGGCAACTGCTTCCACCATACTAAAACACTTTCTTTTTTTCTTTCTTTTTAGTTCTTTCCTCTTTCTCCTTGATTCTTTTTCTTTCTTTGCTTCCTTTTCCCACTACCATTTTTGTTGTTGTTGTTGTTGCTGCCCCTGCTGACTCTGTGGTTACCAACATCCACCTTTGCCTCTCTGATGATGGGGGTGCATCCTCCCACAAAGTGAGCCCCATGTTCCTACTGCAGCCATCTTTGATGGCTAATGCTTCTGTCAATACTCTACCACTTTTCTTTTCTGTTTTACTTTCTTCTTAGGTTTTTCTAATTCTTTTATTGATCCCATGGAGCAGGTGCCCCATCTTCCACCACTTCATTATGTGATAGCGCTTGCCCCTGCCTCTCCATGGTTCAGCAGTGCATTCTCCTGTGGAGTGAACATTGTATTTTCATTGCAGCTATAATTATTGGCTAGTGCTTATGAAAGTACTATGCTGCTTTCTTCTTCTTTTCTCTTTATTCTTAGGTTTTCCATCCCCCCTTCTTTTATTTCTTCTTTTGTATTTTCTTTCTCATCCCCCCTTTTTCTTTCTTTTTTTCCAAAGCCTCATTGCCTAGATGTATTAAAACAAAACAATGAAGAAGAACAGCATGAAGCCAGCCAATGTACAATCAAAAAATAAATATAACAGCACCACAATGTCTCAAAGACAAAAGACAACTTCAAATTACACACACACACACACACATAAACACGAAAAAGTGGCTCAAGCAAGTGACCAAAATACAGGACCAGAAAATCTTCTGAAGGAAAAAACGGTATTGGGACTACCTGATAAGGAATTTGAAAGAATTATATGAGGTACTTTCAAAAGATTGAGGGAAACATCAAGGAAACTACAGGAAAAACAAAAGAAAAAGAAAACATAGGAAAACCTATAGAAGAATTAGAAAAAAAAAAAATACAAGAGCGAATTGACCAAATAAATGGAAAATCTTAAATCATAAAAAACAGAAAATATAAATATAGAAGATTAATACTAATATTTCAGAAATAGATGACACCTTGGAAGAACAAAGGAGCAGAACTGATTCAATGGAAGACAGAAATAGCAAAAATGAAGACAAATCTCTTAATACTAATGTGGTACAGGAATAATCAGAAAAAAAGAAAGAAAGAAAATGAAGAAAACCTAAGAATGAATTAGGTGCAACAACATCAAAAGGAATAACTTAATGTGATCAGAATTTCAGAACAAGAAGAGAAAAAAAAAAAAAAAAACGAGAAAATTCTTAGCGTTGTTGGAAGAACACTTCCCTAGTACCATGAAAGACGAGAAGATATGAATTCAAACAGGCTCAATGAACCCAAAATAGGATAGACCCCAAAAGAAAATAGCCAAAGTATATCATAATCAAACTTTCCAAAACCAAAGCCAAAGAAACAATCCTAAAATCAGCTTGGGAAAAATGAACAAAGACTCAGTTCTACTTATTAGTGGATACATAGATAGACAATGAAGGTGAACAGGGGTGGGAATGCAAATGGGACTACACACACACACACACACACACCTCATATATATATGTTTGACAGAGGAATAATAACAATAATAATAAAAAGTAAGCTCTGATTTCTTGGCAGAACTCATGCAGGTGAGAAGGCAATGGAATGACATATGTAAAATCCTGAATGAAAAAAATTGCCAACTAAGAATTATATACCCAGCAAAATTGTCATTCAAACATGATGGCAAAATTAGGACATTTCTATATAAATAGAATTTAAGGGGATTTGTAAAAACCAGACCAAGATTACAGTAAATGCTAAAGGGAGTAATTCAGACATACTGATAACCAAGACAGACAACCAACAATGGCAGACAACAGCCTGAGCTTAAGACACATGGCAACATCAGCCAGAAATCAACCAGAGGGAGAAGTATCAAAAATAGCATAAACTTACATGACTGAAAATAGAGAACCAGAGATGTCAATTTGTAAATGATGACAACAACAAAGCAAAAAGAAGGAATCAATACTGCAGTTATACAACTTCCAGATGGAGAAGAATTCAAGATGATATCAAGATAAAATGGACTGTTTTAAACTTGGGAAGATAATAATAAATTGCAGGACAACTTCAAAGAAAATCAATGAACATTCTTATCAAATAAAAGAAGAAGAAAAGAACCAAAATTAGTACCTTATCCCAACATCTGTAACAATTAGAAAAAAAACAGCAAAAAGCCTACCATTACTAGAAGAAAGGAAATAATAAAGATTTGAGTAGAAATATGAAAAACAGAAAAATAATAGAAAGAATGAACAAGGCTAGAAGTTGGTTCTTTCAAAGGATTAATAAAATTGACAAACCTCTGACAAACTTAACAAAGGAAAAGAAGGAGAACATGAATAAGAAAGAAGATAGGTGATGTCACAACAGAACCAACTGAAATAAAAAAAGATAATAATAGAATACTAGAAAGAACTATACTCCAACAAATGTGAAAACTTAGAATAAATGAAAAATTTCTATAAACACACTACCTGCCCAAACCAACACAATCTGATATAGAAAATTTGAACAGATTCATCAGAAAACAAGATATTGAACAGGTCATTTAAAAAAAAAAAAAAAACTCCCAACAAAAAAAGCCCTGGCTCAGACAACTTCACTGATGAATTCTGCCAAATATTCAGAGAAAAGTTGACCTCAATTCTCTTCAAACTATTCCGCAACATAGAGAAGGATGGCATATTCCCAATCTCATATGAAGCAACATAAACATGATACCAAAACCAGGCAAAGTCACCATTAAAAAAAAGAAAAAAGTTATAGGCCAATATCCCTCATGAATATAAATGTAAAAATCTCAACAAAATCCTAGCAAATAGAATCCAACAACATATCAAAATATAATGCATTCTGACCAATTGGGATTCATACCAAGTGTGCAGGGATGGGTCAACGTTAGAAAAATATTCAATGTTATTCACCACATAAACAAAACAAAGGGGGAAAAAAGACATGGCTGTATCACTTGATACAGAAAAGGCATTGACAAAATTCAATATCCATTCTTGATAAAAAACACTCAGAAAAATAGGAATAGAAGGGGAATCCCTCAACATAATTAAGGGCACATACACAAAATCAATGGTTAACATTATTCTCAATGGAGAGAGACTGAAACCATTCCTCTTGAGAAAGGAACTAGACAAGGATGCCCATTATCACCACTTCTCTTCAATATTATTTAGGAACTCCTAGCCAGAGCAATAAGGCAAGAAAAGGAAATAAAAGGCATCCAAATTGGCAAAGAAGTAAAACTATTATTATTTCCAGATGATGTTCCTATACACAGAAAATACCAGAGACTCAAGAAAACTGCTGGAACTAATAGAAGGCTTCAGCAAAGTGTCAGTGTACAAGATTAACATACAGCAATAATCAGTTGGAGTCCTCTACACTAACAAAGAGAACTCTGAAAAGGAAATCAGGAAAATAACATCACTTATAATAGCCACCTCAAAGGTGAAGTACTTAGGAATAAATCTAACCACAGATGCAAAAGACCTATACAAAGAGAACTAGAAAAGAGTACTACAACAAACCAGAAGAGACCTACACAAATGGAAGAAAATACCATGCTTAAGGATAGGAAAATTTAACGTTGTGAAAATATAAATATGACCCAAAGCAACTACAGATATAATGCAATCCCAATGCAGTTTCCATCATCATTCTTTAAAGAAATGGCAAAACCAATCACCAAATGTATATGGAAAAGAAAGAGACCTTGGAAAAGAAAAGCACTACTAAAGAAGAAGAACAAAGTAGGAAGCCTCACACTCCCCAAACTCAAAACTTACTGTAGATCTGCTGTAGTCAAAACAGCCTGGTATCGGTACCACAATAGACATGTAGATCAGTGAAACAGAATTGAGAACCCAGAAATAAATTCATCCACCTATTGATAGCTGATCTTTGATAAAGGGATAAATGGGGAAGAGATAGTCTCTTTAACAAATAGTGCTGGCAAAACTGGATATTCATTTGCAGAAAAATGAAACAGGATCCATCTCTCTCCCCATATACAAAAAAAAAAAAAACAAACTTAGGATGGAACAGAATCCTAAATGTAAAATTTAAAAGTATAAAGATCATCAAAGAAAAAATAGGG
The DNA here is from genome assembly GCF_000298275.1 of Orycteropus afer afer. Lineage (NCBI taxonomy): Eukaryota > Metazoa > Chordata > Mammalia > Tubulidentata > Orycteropodidae > Orycteropus > Orycteropus afer. Next base: position 1,133,780 of record NW_006922021.1, read on the forward strand.
GCAAACTTAAGGACCCTAATACATAGCATAAATACACTATTAGTCATAACTTAAAATGCACAAACAGAAGACAAACTAGACCAATGGGTATCATAAAAATTTCATTTATACACATCAAAAGACTTCACTGAAAGAGTAAAAAGGGAGCCTACAGATTGGGAAATAATTTTTGGCAACAACATACAGGACAATGAACCAGCCTAGAACATTCATAGAAAATTTCAACATCTCAACAACAAAAAGACAACCAATATAATTAAAAAATGGACAAAAGCCATGAACAGACAGTTCACCAAAGAAGATATTCTGGTGGCCAACAAACACATGAAGAAATTCTTATGATCCTTAGCCCTCAGAGAGATGCAAATCAAAACAACAATGAGATACCATCTCACCCAAGCATCAATAGCAAAGTTCAAAAAATAGAAATCAACACATGCTGGCCAGAGTGTGAAGAAACTGAAATCTTCAAACACTGCTGGTGGTAATGAAAAAAAGGGTGCAATCTGTGGGAAATTGTATGGTGCTTCCTTAAAAACTGGACATAGAATTATGATCTAGCTACCCCCCTACTAAGGAGCTCTGGTGGTGTAGTGGATAAAGGACTTGACTGCTAACTGGAAGGTGAGTGGTTCAAACCCACCAGATGCTCCATGGAAGGAAGAAAGAATGGGCGATCTACTTCTGTAAAGATTTACAGCCTCGGAAACCCAGTGGGTTGCTATGAGTCAGAAATGACTTGATGGCAGTGAGTTTGGTTTTTTTGTTACCCCCCTACTAGGGATATATCCTAGAGACATAAGAGCCATGACATGAACAGATATATGCACACTTGTGTTTGTTCACAACAGCAAAAAGATGAAAACAACTGAAGTGCCCATCAATGGATGAATGGATAAACAAACTATGGTGCATCCACACAATGGAATACTAAGCAACATTCAAGAATAATGATGAATCTGTGGAATACCCCATAATGTGGACAAAATGAGAGGACATTATGATGAGTGAAATCAGTCAATCACAAAAGGACACATATTGTATGAGACCACTACTATAATAAGTCAAGAAAAGATTTATATATGGAAAGAAACATTATTTGAATGTTATCAGGGGTGGGAGGGAAAAGGAGGGTAAATCACTAACTAGAGAGTAGACGCATATTTCCTTGGGTGAAAGGAAAGGCAATAACAATAAGGGGGAAGTCAGCATCAAATTATCAAGTCAAAGGAAGACACTGGGAGAAGTACAAGAGTTATAGGCAACAAAGGTAAATACTATTACATACACAATCTTGCAGTAACAGTAATAATAATAATAATAATGTATCAGTGGACACATAGATAAACATATAAGCTGAACAGGTGTAGGAAGGTTAATGGGACTACATCCATGAATACAGGTTTGACAGAAGATATTTCTATATATGTATCCATATGTCTTGCAAATATATCCATAAATGTGGTAGAGCACACAGGGGGCAAAGTTATGAAAACTTCTTATCTATAACCAAACATTTTGAGGGAGTGAGTCACTGTACCCAGGGCTCATAGTTTTGGAGGACATCAAAGTCAATTGCAAAACATAGTCCACAAAGACAATGTTCTATATCTTACTTTGCTGAGTGGCGACTGGGGTCTTAAGCTTGTGGGCAACCATCTAAGGTGCAACTATTGGTCTCTCCCTGTCCAGAGCAAAGAACAGTGAAGAAAATCAGAGACACAAGGAGACAATTAGTCCAAAGGATTAATGGGCCACACGAATCCCCGCCTCCATGATCATAAGAACTGAAGAACTAAATGGTGCCAGCTAATACTGCTGACTGCTTTGAAAGGGATCACAATAGGAGGGGCTGGATAAAGTGGGAGAAAAATGCGGAAAACTCAAGATTATTTTTTTTAATAAAAAGACCAGGATTATTGGTCTGATAGAGTTGGGGGAACCCCCAAGACTATGGCCTTTAGTTACCTTTCAAGCCTAGAACTGAACTCATCCCCTGTAGCTCTAGTTTCAGCCAAACAGTAGACAGGACTATAAGGTAAACAATAACACCAGGGAGGTACACACTCATTAGAACAATTAAGCATTAGAGATCAAAATGGCAGCATTTGCCCAGGGTGGCTAAGACACGTGCCTGCTAACCAGATGGCTGGCGGTTCAAACCCACCAGCCACTCCTCGGAAGGAAGGTTGGGCAATCCTACTTCCGTAGTGATACTGCCTCGGAAACGCAAGGAGGGGTCGCTATGAGTTGGGGCCGACTTGACGGCACATAACAACAACAACAACAAATCTAAGAAGGCAGGAAGGGATAGGGAAAAAGGACAAAGGGAAATGGTAAACATGGGGAGGAATTGGGAAGAGTGTTGTTACATTGCTGGGATTGCTATCAAAGTCACAAAACAAAATATGTATGAATTGTTGAATGGAAAACTAAATTGCTCTGTAAACTTTCACCCAAATCACAATAAAAAGTTCCATAACAAAATAATAAACATCTTGATAAGTCCTAGGTCAAAACATTTTACGTGATTTCTATTTTACAGCGAAAACTTTGCACAAGGCTTACTGGCATGCTCATTCTTGTAAAGTATACAAAGATGTTTTGACATTTACCCCCATTTTTTGCATGAGGGACTCTGTGAGAATTAGAGTATTATCCAAAGTTCATTTCCACAGTTAGAAATTTGAAGATTTAAAAACTACTCCACATCTTCTGGTTCCTAGCCAGTGTTTACATTGCTGTAATGTAATATTTCTCTATAATAGATACAATTATGAAGAAGTTTCAATATGAGTATGCCACACATAGTAAAATATTTTGGTTGTTAAAAAACACATTTTGTACCACTTATAACTTCTATTTAATCTCTTCAATATCTATCTGCTCTCTGGGAAGTTATCATTTGTGACTCATCCCTCACAGGGAATCCACTGCTAAAATCAATAAAAGTTATGGCCTCATAGCTCTTCTGCCTTTTTTGGATTCCCACTATGATGGTCTAAGTCAAAAACCTGAGCTCCTCTCCTCTGGATAATTCTTGTAGCACACCATGCCAGTACTGCACCCATATGTTTTGATTTGGAGGTTATTTCCTAGAAATACTCTGAGGACTTTGTTTTGTCCTTGAGCCAAGCTTGATCTGCTTGTAGCGCAAGCCAGAAATGCTGGAGAGTTAAGGTTCCTGGAAGAACCCCCAATCAGGAACAGATAGGGAGTTGGTGGATACATGTTCCAGCTTCTTCTCTCTTTGGGTTGGATAACTCTAAGGGCATGTCTCCCAGAAGTCTACAATAGACCTAATTCTTCTGCCAAAATGATCTTGCTAAAACTCCAATCTAATTTTGTTATCTACTTGGTTAAAATCCTTCATCGACTCTCTATATATTTTAGTATAAAGCTTAAGTTCTTTAATTTTACACTTAAGTTAATGAACTGATGCTTTCATAGGTTCATCTCAGAACAACCCAAGTCATGGACACTTTGCTACAGTCAGAAAATGAAAAGACATGTATAATATAAGGCTTGTCTCCCCACCCTACTGTTTCTCTCCAAATCTTCTTTTCCATCTAGGTAAGCTTTACTCCCCCCCACTTGTCTGTTAGTTTGTCATACTGTGGTGGCTTGCATGCTGCTGTGATGCTGGAAGCTATGCCACTGGCATTTCCAATACCAGCAGGGCCACCTGTGGTGGACAGGTTTCAGCAGAGCTTTGAGACTAAGACAGACTAGGAAGAAGGATATGGCCAGGTCCACTTCTGGGGAAAAAAAATAGCTACTGAGAACTTTATGAATAGCAGGGAAACACTGTCTGATATAGTGCCACAAGATGAGCCCCTCAGCTTGGAAGGCACTCCAAATGTGACTGAGGAAGAGCTGCCTCCTCAAAGCAGAGTCGACCTTAATGACCTTAACAACCTGCTATAGGCAGATGACACAACCTTGTTTACTGAAAGTGCAGAAGACTTGAAGGACTTATTGATGAAAATCAAAGACTTTTCTAGCTTTCAGTATGGATTACACCTCAACATAAAGAAAACAAAAATCCTCACAACTGGCCCAATAAGCAACATGGTGATGAATGGAGAAAAGACGGATTGTCAAGGATTTCATTTTACTTGGATCTGTGAAGACAAAGACTTTTTCTTTGTTAGGCCTGACTCCATATTGTTAGAATAAGACTCCATATTTTTAGTTAAGATGTTTAGTTAAGACATTTCTTTAAAACTTGGCTTCAATCTTGTGTTATAATTAATCTTGTGTTATAATTAACTTGTTCTCTCTCTAACATACAATTATCAGTTCCTGTTGCACTCTGTGATCTAAAACAGGGCCATCTAAGGACTCCTGGGCTGGACTTTGGGACTGGTCACCTAGGTTTTGACAGACACTGATGGAGCCTCACAGGAAAATTCTTTTCTTAATTACTTAACTTACCTAACCTTTGGAAAATGGTTAACTAATCATGCTAATCCTGTATTTGCTGTATCTCTTTTTCCTTTAGTATAAGAACCCCTGATTGTAAGCACTGAGCAAAGAGGGCATTTCTGGAGTGACTGAGACCCTGACCGTATCATGTTGGTGTACCTTCTAATTAAAACTCTCTTCTTCTCTTTGAACTTTTGTGTGGACTGTTGGCTGCACTGCTCCAGGGTCAGACTCCTGCTTTTCTTGGGTAACATATCCACAATCAACGTCCATGGAAGCAGCAGTCAAGAAATCAAACAATGTATTGTGTTGGGCAAATGTGCTGCAAAAGACTTCTTAAAAGTTTTGAAGAACCAAGATATCACTTTAAAGAGTAAGGTGCATCTGACCCAAGCTATAGTCTTTTCAAAAGCTTTGTATGCAGGTGAGACCTGGACAATGAATAAGGAGGACTACAAATGAATTGATACATTTGAACTGTGGTGTTGATGGAGAATATTGAATGTACTATGGACTGCCAGAGAATGAAAAAATCTGTCTTGGAGGAAGTACAGCCAGAATATTCTTTAGAAGTGAGAATGGTCGAACTTCATCTCTCATACTTTGGTCATGTTGTCAGAAGGGGCCAGTCCCTGAAGAATAATATCATACTGGGTAAGTAGAGGGTAGTGAAAAAGGGGAAGACCCTTGATGAGATGGATTGACACAGTGGCTGCAACAATGGGCTCAAGCATAATGATTGTGAGAATGGAACAGACAAGACAGTGTTTCGTTCTGTTGTACACAGGGTCACTATGAATTGTAGCCGACCACTTGACAGGACCTACCAACAACATTGTTCTATACTGGGTATTAATTGTTGACTTACTTAGCTTTCTCCCTCAAAAGACTATAAAATTTTTGAGGACAGAGACTTTGGCTTTGAAATTTGGCCATCACCAGTCAAGAAAATCTCTCAAAGAGAATTGATTAAGTAATTGTCTAGATGACTGAATATTCAAAATAATTTTCTCTATGGCATTTAGGCCATCCTGGATCACCTTATCTCCTAAGAAAAAGTTCCAACTCCTGAGCCTGGAATTCTATCCACAGGCACTTCCCAAATCTTCCCACAAGTGCCTATTGCTGTTGCTTTCTCAAAGCATCTTTACTCAAATCACCATGGCTAACATCATGCCACTCTCTCTGTATGAAGCAAAATATCCTTTCCATTTGTCTATCAAGTAAAATCCTTTTAACGTAGGCTCAGTGTCCCCTGTCCTGTGTATCCCTGGATCTCCCTGGTTGCAATAGCACTTTGTAACTACCTCAAACAGCATTTGCCATACTGGGATACAGGGAATATTTCATAAGTCTGTCTTCACTGGTTGATTTTGGCTTTTCCAGGCCAGTTGGTATCTTTTTCATTTTTCTTTTTATCCTCAGAACAAAATACAGCTCCTATGCATAGCAGGTATTTAATAAATCTCTGTAAATAGTACAAATATACAAGAGAACAATATTTTAGTTGAGTCACATATATAAAAATATGTGTCCATGTGTTTACATGTGTATTGTCTAAATAATCGTAATGTTGGATATTGATTAACAATCTGAATAATTATGATCTGATATTTGATGATTAAACATACCAATGAACCTATTTTAAAGAAAATGATAGATATCCTGTAGAAAATAAAATTTTTATGTGAAAAACAGAGAAAGGATGGGAAGCAAAGGACATAAATCTCACCTAATAGGAAAGTAATCCCAAAGGTAATGATTAAAACATGACAAAATGATTTAAAATGACAAAATACATTGAGTTCTTTATCATGTAAGGACACCAATAAAAACTATAATTCTTTTAAGATCAGAGGTTTAGTTACTACTCAAAGTAAACAAGTCTACAAGCTTCATATTGAAACAAAAGAATGAATTCAGAACTGTCAGTGTTACAGCCTCCTTAAACCAGGCAAGCCACAAACAACCCTTACTGATGAGGAAATTATGACAATTACAAAAACATCAAGGAAGAGGCATGACAATATATAAAAATTTCATGGCTTGACTTTAAGATCAGAAATTAATATTCATGATACACATCACAGTCAAGGACATAGAGCTTTGCACTCTAGAGTTAAAGGTCATAAAGTCTAATTTTTGAGTAGTCATTAAGTACTGCTTAGATAAACAAAAATGTTATTTCCTCCAGGGGCCTATTAGGGTAAAGAGAGTGCTGTCATATTCATCTAATTAATGAAAACAACACTCAGAGATCAAGAAAGTTTGATATTTCCAAATCTTTGCTTTGTATACTGGAGTCTTTGAACAGACATCCAAAGCAGCAATTTTCATTAGATGTACAATTACATGGAAATCCCAATTTAGGAACTAGAACAACATTTTCATTCTTTTGTACAAGCTATCTACATGGGATTTATTCACGATCTCAACAAGGTTAACACACAGGCTGTTACTCTGCAAACTGCTTGTTTCCTTAATTAAGAACTTTTCAGAAGGTTGACTAATCTGTGGTGTTCATTCATTTGAAGATCACAGTAATGGAATCTGGAAGGCACCCTGCTATGTCTTCACTATCTGTGATTTCATTTGTAAATTAGGTTTAGCTGAAGAGGTAAATCCTCATTGTAAAAACATTAACTGTCCAGTACATCTTTCACATTTTCCAGGGAAGAGGTATATACTTTCTATTCACTCGTACTCATTCATCAACTCTTAAGACTACTATGTGCTGGGCACTTGTTAGGTGCTAGGTGCCCAAGACAAGGTCTGTCATCAAAAAACTCATTATAGAACATTTATCATTTTATAAGGGGCTCTGGTGGCATAGTGCCTAAGGCATTTGACTGCTAACCAGAAGGCTGGTGGTTCAAACCCACCAGCCACTCCTGGGAAG
>NW_006922021.1:1141496-1142775 GCF_000298275.1 Orycteropus afer afer
ATTTTTTATACATTTAAAGAAGTTTCTCTGTTAACAGGAAGGAGAAAATATAACATTATACAAAGTTAAATAAGGATTGATTCCCTGGAATAACTATTTCATGGCATGATTTAATAAAACAGGCTTTAATTGCTTTTTTGGATAATAGACAACAAACATGAAACAAGACAAGTAAAATTTAGCCCTGGGTTTTATCAAATGCATCCTGAAAATATGATAGTCCCAGAAAATGTTCTAATAACATTTAAAACAGTCAGTATCACTACTATCTTTTTTTTTTTTTTTGGTTTCTCTGAATACTTGGATTAAGCTTCAAATTTATCAGAAATGCCTTTAAAATAGGGTAGGAGAGGAAGATCTTTGAGTTTAAGGAGGCCTGATTTTTCAAACCTATATTTCAGACTATCCCTTGATTTGGTACTCAATCCTTTTTATAGACATCATAGTGTAATTTGGGATGGGTGTGCCTTAAGTGCTATTGTGAGTTATCAGACAATTTTAGACAAGAGTACATATGGAAGTTGAAGTTTTGGTAATTAACTGTCTTAAAACTACCCTTGACACTAACCTCTTGGAAACTCTTTGTGTAACTCCAGAAGTACTTGAATTAGAGTTGGAAGAGTGAGGCCTTTGAGGGTGAGCCTATATACCCCCAAGTGGATTAGGTAGGCCTGTTAGCTAATCTTAAGGCATTCTGCTCCTCTCTTTAAAAGTAGTTACTGTTTGAAAGGTTCTTTTCCAGAATAGAGTTCCAGTTACAGGAGGGAAAGAGCCTAACCTAGCTTAATTCACAGCTCTGGTGGCGTAGTGCCTAAGGCATTTGGCTGCTAACCAGAAGGCTGGTGGATCAAACCCACCAGTCACTCCTCAGAAGGGAGGTTGGGCAATCTACTTCTGTAGTGATACTGCCTCGGAAACCCAAGGAGGGGTCGCTATGAGTCCAAATGGACTCAACGGCAGTGAGTTGGGTTTGGTTTGGTAGTTCCAGTGGCAGTACGGCAATGAATTGAGGCTGTTGTAGAACAGATACTTAATATTCTTCTGGAATGAATTGAATAAATAAAATACCAAACATTCCTAGCCAGTTAAATCTCATCAATTCACACACAACTAATTCCAAATCTTCTACAATAACAAAAAATCGTTTTATTTTTTAATGTAAATTAACTTTTCGATTAGTTAAGTAGATTGTTGTTGTTGTTGTTATATGCCGTCGAGTTGGACCCAACTCATAGCAACCCCTCCTTGGGTTTCCGAGGCAGTATCATTTTGGAAGTAG
>NW_006922021.1:1142875-1146904 GCF_000298275.1 Orycteropus afer afer
GCTACCAGAGCTCCCAGTTAAGTAGATAGGTTTATGCAATCAAGACCAAAAGACTGCTTAAGTCTTAGATGTGTGTGTGTGTCAAAACCTGTTGTCAGATGATTGCAATCATTCCTTAAATAAAATAACCATCAAAAATGAATTGAAATGATTGTAAACCTTATTTATTTAAACTGAATAGAGAGAAGTGCCTGGATTGTTGAAAAATAAGTCTTAGTTATAAAACTTGTTAAATAAATGTATTTTTATGAGTTTCAGTGAGTATGGAATCAGAAGATCCATAATGGATTTTCAGCTTTTCTAGATGTCAGCTTTGTGGTGTTCAAAAAGCCACTTAACCTCTCTGGGCCTTTTGTTGTTGTTTATGTTACTGTTCTTGGAAGGAAGATGGGGCAATCTACTTCCTTAGTGATACTGCCTCGGAAACCCAAGGAGGGGTCGTTATGAGTCAGGTCTGACTCAATGGCACATAGCGACAACAACAACATTTTACTGTTAACCAATAAAATGGGGCCACTTCTATAATGCAGTCTAACATCTCTTCCAGATCTACATACATAATTCTAGGCTAAATAAGAGCTATCTAAAAGAGTGTCTGTTCTAAAACCCATAGCCACCGATGGCTTATGACTGCCACTTCAAAACAAAGAGTTAGCCCTCTAAATCTTGGGATCTTTGATTACATTAAATGAATACAGTTTTCATACGAAATTGTAACTTCTAAAATGCTTTAATGGAGGTTTTTTTTACTAAATGTATTTCCACTCTGCATTCTCCCCTACAGGACCTCAGAACAAGCCATTTAACTGCTTTGGTTTTTAACTAGCCCGTCCATACAATGACTTACAAGTACTTATAGACATATCTCCATTGGAGCATCTCTTGACCCTTTTGGGTTTAAAATTTTTATTTCTGTGATATTGGAAAATGCATCTTATTGTATTCTAGGCTGTAAATGGATTGTGATATTAAAAGTTCCATAAGCCATTAAGACTTGAGCTGTGCTTACCAATGCAGTAGTCATTGTCCATAAATGGCTAATTAAAACTAAATAAAATCAAAAATAACGTTTTTAAGTTGCATTAGGACCCAGGGGTGACCTTGATAATGGGTCCACATGCTAAGAATGGCAGAAGAGATAATGACAGGAGCCTGGGCCTTGACAAATTGGGAAACTCTCATCCAAGTCTAGGAAGGCCTGTCTTACAACTCCATATGAAATAAACTTCTGTCTTGTTGAAGCTGCTTTTCCGTAATATGAAGTCTAACTAATCAAAACTGATATAATATTGCTGTGAAATGATGCTTTTTTCTTTCTTCCTTTACAACAATACAAGACATTTTACTGACACCATTGGGCCAAACTTCAAATGTTACTCATTCACTCTATAACCTTGAGTCTTTTATAGGACTATCTTTTATGACCTTCATGGGAGAAAATGGATAGTTACATATCTATAATTGTGATATATAATGAAATCAGTTAAATACTTATTCAATTACTTCTCTTACGTTTTTATTTTATAACCTTAAATTCTGTATCATGAAGCAGTTACTAAATAGACATCTGCCAGGAAGCCAGAAATGTCACTGTAAAACCAGTATAAATCTAGGCCAGAGCAAACTGATGAGAAGAGTCATATTTATTCTTTACCTAGGATTTAGGGACAAGGAACCTAAGGTATCTGTGTATATCCTAATCATAGGACTCTAGCTGGGTCTTTATTTCCTGGGCAATGAGAAATTTTCTGGGTACCAGAATTAGAAATATTTTAAAGACCAGGGATTTTGCCAGCTAATTCTTCTTCTTCTTCTTTTTTTTTTTTTTAACAGAAGGGTTGGGGGGAGATAAGGTGGGAAGCTGTGGGGGAGATGCAGGCAGAGAATGTTTAGGAGAATGTGCTAGAATGGGGTGCTAGCTTCCATTGTGTCTAACTAATTTATGGGAGGACTTTTTTTTTTTAATTGTGATTTGGGTGAAAGTTTACAGAGCAAATTCACTTTCCATACAGCAGCTCACATACACTTTATCTCATGACATCGACTACAATTTCCCACAATGCAACAGTTCCCCTTCTACTTCATCCCCATAGTTACCTCCTCCCTGTGTCCCTCCCTCCATACACTCCTGCCTCCCAAGCTGTCTCCCTGCATATACATAGCCCTTCTATTCTCCCATGATTGTTCTATCCAAGGAGTGTATCTATCTAAAAGAAATGTTCAGCTCATATGCCTGTCTTTTGTTTGCCAGCCAATCCATTTTAAGGAATGTCAATAAGTTGATTCTATAATTTTAAGGAAGGCTGTAAAAATCCAAAAGAGGATAGAAGGCTTTTCAAGAATAGGCATTATTCATTCAACAAATACTTACTGAGAACTTACAATGTACCAAACAATAATACGATATCGAGCCATTTCTTTATATGTGGGGGGATGTTTCTTGGCTGTGGAAAAACTGTTACAAATTTTTTTCCTTAATATCTTCCTCTTCTTCCTCAGTGTTGCAGATGCTTTTGGTATCACATCCCCTAGCTACAGTGGGTGTTGACTGGTTAAGACTCACACCCACAGCTTTCTCTGGAGAATCATCCTAACATGACAAGAACCACTTGGGTATAGATGCCTGAGACATCATCCCCTTTGGGGGTGAGTTTAGGACAATAATTAACTGAAGTGGAGTTATAAAATCCCAGGCTTCTTACTTCAAGGAAAGATAAACTTCCTTTGCCTGCCTGCCTTCTTACATTGTAAGTTTCTCCTGAGAGTACTTCCTCAATAAATCACTTGCATAATAATGTTCTCTGGGGCTTTTCATCTGGATAAAACAATTTAAGATGGTCTGTAATAGAACTCTTGTATTTTTGTTCGGCACATGGATACTCAAAATAAAAACTCTATTTCCCAGGCTCTGCTGCAGCTTGGTGTGTAAGCATGTGAACAAGTTCTGGCCTATGAGATATAAACAGAAGTGGTGTGTGTAACCTCTGAAATTTGTTCGTAAAGGTGGGAAGAGCCATGATCTTTCTTCATTTCTTTCTATACCTTGCTGCTTGTAATAGCATGGTATGATGGCTAGAGTGCTTCATCTTGGAAAATAAGGATGAGGATCACACCCTATGGATGACAGAGTGGCAAATACAGAAGAAGCGTGTTGTTGTTGGTATTGTTGTTGTTAAGTGCCATCGAGTCAGCTCTGACTCATAGCGACCCTATGTACCACAGAACAAAACACTGCCCAGTCCCACACCACCCTCAGAATCATTGCTATGCTCCAGCCCTTGATATAGCTAGCCACTGCGTCAATCCATCTCCTTAAAGGTCTTCCTCTTTTTCACTGACCCTCTACTTTACCAAGTATAATATCCTTCTCCAGGGACCAGTCCCTCTTGACAACATGACCAAAGTATGAGAGGCAAAGTGTCGTCATTCTACTTTCTAAGAAACATTCTGGCTGTACATCTTCCAAGACAGACTTGTCTATTCTTCTGCTAGTCCATGACATATTCAATATTTTCCCCACTACCACAATTCATATGCATCAGTTCTTCTTCACTCTTCTTTATTCATTGACCAGCTCTAATACTCATATGAGGCCATTGAAAAGACAATGTCTTTGGTCAGGTGCACCACAGTCTTCAAAGTGACATCTTTGCTCTTTATCACCTTAAAAAGTTCTTTTGCTGCAGATCTGCCCAACACAATACATCTTTTGGTGCTGAGAAGAAGTCTGTGGCCTAGATAATTAGGCAGCCATCATATCAGCCCCGAGCTGACTATATCTAGATTCCATGAAAAACTAACTTCTCTCTTGCTTAAGCTACTGTTGTTTCTAAAGCACTTATTATATAGAATGTTGTTGTTATTAGGTACTGTTGAGTTGTCAGTCCATCTTGATGAGAGTCTTCCCCTTTTTTCTGACCCTCTACTTTACTAAGCAAGATATCCTTCTCCAGGGAATGGTCCCTTCTGACAACATGACCAAAGTAGGTGAGATGAAGTCTAGCCATTCTTGCTTCCAAGGAGCATTCC
>NW_006922021.1:1147707-1149045 GCF_000298275.1 Orycteropus afer afer
GAATTTGCTCTGTAAACTTTCACCCAAATCACAATAAAAATTTTAACAAATAAAAACAATAAAAGAATGGTCTAAAGGAAAGACAAACAAGTTGACCAATGTAACCTAGAAAGGACCCCAGACCTGTTCCTTTATTGAAACAAATATGATGCTGTGTCAGGAAAGCATTGCTGGATAAATTTGCTTAAGGGTTTCTTAATGTAATGGCTCAATCCTTTTGTGATGCATGGGACATATATTACCCACCAACATTTTCAGCCTCTCAGGTTTCTTGGGAAGCTGCTATCCAAGTTATAATATGTTTTGTCACCTGGTGAGGGACCTATATAACTGCATGGATCTCAAGAGTCTATTTGGGATATATGTGCCCCACATAACTGTATTAATTCCATATTACCTCAAAAAATTATTTTTCCTGGATTTTGGCTTGCCTTCTATTACAGAAAACAAATAGAATCAACAAAATATTCAAAAGAGAAAATAATCTGGTCTTGAAAGGGCTAAAATCAAGGCAATTTTATTTTTCAACACCCTGACATTTTTTTACAATGAAAAAGTTTAGTATAATACTGGAATAGCATTAAGATGTGCCTCTTGCTGTCCTTTTAAATTTGCTTCCTAAAGCAACATCCATTCAAGTTCAAAACATCCAATCAAGCATTATCTGATTGATTTTTTTCTTAGAAATATAATCTTGAATCCGTGTTTTTCTTCTTTATCATCCCTACCATTAATTCTCCAGTATAGGCCCCATAACCTCATGCCTGAATCTTTGTAAAAACTCCTCATCTGTTTTCCATGCTCCAATCTCTCAAATGCTTATACAATTGCTGTAAGATATTTCCAGAAAAATCATTTTCAGCTTTTAATTCCATGCTTGACACTTGCCTACCATTTATGATTTCCTGTCTATGTTTACCATGTTTTACAACCCTCCTTCTAAACATGATCTACAAAAGTTCTATTTTCCAGCCAAATTGACCTATTCACATTTTCAGTCAATAACAATAATTTCAACTGATAGCTTAGACTTTTGCAATTTGAAAGCATTTACTTGATCAAGGGTCAGCAAAGTATGGTCTTCAGGTCAAATCTACTCCACCATCTGTTTTTGGATACAGTCCCATTCACTCCTTTCTGTAATGTTTATGCTGCTTTCTCACCACATTAGCAGAGCTGAGTAGCTGTGACCAATATCACGTTCTACAAACTACTTTGGTGAGTAGCAACTAAGGTCTTAAAAGCCTGTGAGCACCATCTGATCTGCAACCTATACAAATATGAGACCAGAAGAACTAGATGGTGCCCGGCTACCACTGTCATCCACTTGGAAGGGAT
>NW_006922021.1:1149580-1156191 GCF_000298275.1 Orycteropus afer afer
AAAAGCCTGTGAGCAGTCATTTAAGGTACAACTCTTGGTTTCTTCCCATCCAGGGCAAAGAAGGGTGAAGAAAATAAGAGATGCAAGGAAACAATTGTGCATAGGACTAATGGACCATGTGAACCCATCTCCATGACCCTGAGACCAGAAGAACTAAATGGCGCCCAGCTACCACTTGCTAACTGCTCTGAAAGAGATCATAATACTAGGTACCAGAGAGAGTAGGTGAAAGATGTGGCACAAAACTCAAAATCATAAAGAAGACCAGGCTCACTGGTCAAATAGAGACTGGTGAAACCTCATCGACTATGGCCCTTAGATACCCTTCAAGCCTGGAACTGAACTCATCTCCCATGGCTCAACTTTCAGCCAAACAATAGACCTACATGGTGAGCAATAACACCAGGGAGATATGCACCCCTTAGAACAATAAACCATAGGAGATCAATAGGGCAACAACTGCCCAGGACTAAAACTCAGAAGGCAAGAAGAAATAGGAGAGGACAAATTGAAATGATAAACACAGAGGGGAACTGGGAAGAGAGCTGTCATATTGTGGGGATTGCAATGCATGTTATGAAACAAAATGTATATGAATCGTTGAATGGAAACCAATTTACTCTATAAACTTTTCACCCAAATCATACTAATTAGTGTAAAAATAAAATAAAAATACGTAAAGATATTTTCAATTAAAATAATGAAAAAAATTAGTGATTAACTTTTTCTGGCAAATGATTTTTACAAATAAACAAATGAAAAATAATTACCATACAGGAGTATACCAAAAAACCACACTCGCTGCCATTGAGTCGATTTCAACTCATAGCTACCCCCATTGGATTTCTGAGGTGGTAAATCTTTATGGAAGTAGATTGCCATGTCTTCCTTCCATGGAGTGGCTGGTGGGTTTGGCCCACAAACCTTCTGGTTAGCAGTCAAATGCCTTACGCACTGTGCCACCAAGTCTTGCTGGATTGTAAATGATTTGTTTGCCTGCCACATATTGTTTGAAATGAAAAACTTTCCTCAAGATAATTACCAGTTTTGTCATATCATAGACTTTCAGTAATGTTTGTGAAATATGGCAAATGTACATGTTATATTCATGGCTGAAAATGGACGATAGTGATACCTAAAATGGGAAAAAAAGAATGCAAACATAAGAGCTCAGAATTAAATTTTAGGCACCTAATTATTTTCCAAATGTATCTTTTCAGTTGCCTACCTATTCTATATCAATTTGTTACATTCTGGCAAAATTTATAAATCACTGCCTGCCCTGAACATGTCACCATTGATTTCAAAGAGTTCTCAAGCTTTATTTCTTACAGGACTTGGCAGGATTACACAAAGCTTTTCTTAATCCAGCGATCTAAGAAGCTACCCCATCACCACTCCAGCAGAATTTATTTCATCTTCTTAGTAAAAAATTAGGCTGTTATGTTGAAGACATGCATTTCCTGGGTGGTTAAAAAAAAAATCAGTAAGCTGAATAGGCAATTCTCACAGCTCTTGGCTTTAACCACCATCAACTAGGTTTGTTATTTTTGAAAAGAAAGCTTTCAAAGATAGCAATCACACTAATTATTGCCCTGTTCAAAAATAGTCTAATCCTTTAGAAAATGCCTCCATGTCTTAGACATGGAAAGAAGGGTAAACTTCTTATTTGTTCTTGGTTGATCTAATACCTCAGCACAATCTCCATGTATTATCAGACTTATACAACTGGAAAATCTTGTTGAAGCCCATTATGATAAGAAACACATTCCCACCAGAAGGGTATAGAAAGAGTGTACAATGTACAGTCCCACAATGTTTAATGTTATCATACATAAGAGACTCTATATCTTGCCTGAAATCTAATTTTAAAGACTACCAATTGTATATGGATTTTTTTTAGAGCTCACTTATGTGCATTTAATTGCATTTTTTATAACCTATAAATTACAGCTGATATTCTCAAAGGTATACCATGGTTTCAATTAGGTAAGGTAGTTTAATACAAAACCAAGATTGTGAATCTACTCTAAGTCCTTGGAACACATATGCATATGATCATTAAAATTTCTGGGTAGGATATAAAACATTTATATGGACTTTGATTGCCCTGAACAAATTATGAAGACTCCTTGGGGCATAAATGTTTAAGATTTTCTAGAATGACACTGTCATTATTTATCATTGGATCCAAAAAAGACTTGGCTTTTAAACAAGGATCAAATAAAAATTTAATAAATATTAAAACTATATTGTATCATACAAATTAATAAATGATAAATTATATTATAGTTATAGCAGTCTTTTTTGTACATCTTAAGGGCTAACATGCTATTACTTTCTAGTTCCACCTGGTGACAGTGAACATATATTACAGGGAAAGAATAAAAAAGAAAACTGTTTTTGGAATACTAAGCAGTTCACAATTTGTGTTGGTTTTAGATGAGAGATGTCATAAGTAATAAGATTCTTTTATTTTTTAGTAGAAAAGATAGAAATCAGAAAACCTTGTAATTTTGGCTAAAGTGATGCTTTTCACAAGGTACTCCATGGAAAACTAAAAACCCATTCACTCATTATTTTATTAAATGAATATTTATTGAGTGGATTCTCTGTGATGAAGACTATCTCATTGATTCTGAGGGGGAAGAAAAGGACTGTGATATGTTTGGGGTACAATTCATACCTTGTTTTTCAGAGAAATTGAATAATAAACAAACTTGTTTAATTCAGCATTTTCTAGATTTGATCTTTATTAGATCCCTGACCTATGGAATGAGTGTTCCACAGAACATCCCTTGGGGAACATTGTACCAAAATGCTTTGTTTTGACTGAAGACTCAATTCATTTTAACAAAAATTTATTAAGTTCCTACTACATATTACTTGGGAGTAAATGTTGAAAGTAGGGCCTGTCTTTATTCCCACTGGTTCCAGAGGGCCTAGGATCATTCCTAAGGAGCTCTAGTAGTGTAGTGGTTAAGACATTTGGCTACTAACCAAAAGGTCAGTGGTTCAAACCTACCAGCCCCTGGGCAGAAGGAAGATGAGGTGGGCTGCTTGGGTAAAGATTTGCAGCCTCGGAAACCCAATGGATGTCTCTGTGAGTCGGAATCAACTGGATGGCAGTGAGGTTGGTTTTGGTTTTGGAGTATCATTCCTAACATAAAGAAGCCACTTAATTAATATTTGCTAAATGAATGAATGTCATATTTTGTGGTGGTTTCAAGGGATAAAAAGAAGAATAAGAATTTGCTTTCTCTTGAACAATTAGCAATCTACATAGAGATTACTATATAATGATAATATAATGTGGGCTGGCATATGAAAAGGTATAAAATGGTGCTGCTTCAACTGCACTTCTTCATATTCACTCTTGTATAATGGCCTCAAAATATGATTGACGGGATATTAGCAAGTGCCTCACAAATAGGCTTCCTGCTTGGTAATTGGTCCTTATCCTTTTAGAATGCTCCCACTTCAGAGCCCTTAATCATTATGAAATAAGTCCAGTTACTCTTCTGGAGTGGTCACATGGAGAACTAAAGTTTTCAACCTAAAACCTGTGGCATTGTCTTTGGGACTCAGCATGGGCAGAGTGGCCCTCAAAGAGACAGTTAGTGAAGGCTGAAAGGGCATAAAGAAATTGTTATTGAAGTCTGGAGGAAAGGACACCTGGGTGATGGTTTACAGCACTGCCAGCAATGAGAACATGGAAAAGAGAAACTACAAGTAATGAACTTATGGCTCTGGCTATGTGGATTTCCAAGCAGAATGTTGAAAGTGCCTACTGGATTCTTTTAAATGCATAAGATAAGCTATGCATAGAGATGAATTAAAAAATGAGTGATTCTAGTTTTCCAGCAGAATCTAGAGGAAAATTTTCCAACTAAGAACTTACATCTCCAATCACCAAAAACAAGAAAACAAACCCATTGTCATAGAGTTGATTCCAACTCATAGTTATCCCCAATGGATTTCCAAGCCTGTAAATCTTTATGGAGTAGATTGCCTCATCTTCTTCCCTCGGCACAGCTGGTGGGTTTGAACCACTGACCTGGTTGGCAGCCAAATGCCTTACCTACTACACCAGGAGAGTGCCTTCCAAGAGTCTCAAAATAAGAAATGGCCTCAGGGCAAAGATCAAATCTAGAGTACAGCTATGAGAGTTTTTGAAGACTTGAGCAAGATATGCTGCATCCTAGGCTCTCTCAGGCTTTTAAGAGTCTTCCTGTATGCTTCACAGACCCTCTTAGCACACAAAATTATGCTTACGAATATTAAGGATATTGCGACCCATCACACTGATTTCAACATCAATGTACGGAGGCATCTGTCTTAAAGATATTGGTGGGTGGGGCTTCTGTTTAATAGAGTAACTTTTAATTTAATACAGTAAAACTTGCAAAAGCTGGAACCTGTATAAGCAACCTGTCAGAGAAGGAAAATTCAAGTACTTTCCACTAATAGAGAGTGACTGAAAAGCAGGAAGACTGTACCTTGTTTAAGGCAGAAAACTTGCGAGACCCAGAAAAACAAAGCAATCCTGTAGAGTTTTGGCTTTCACAGGTTTCACTATACATAGAGGGCTCAAAGGGCTTTAAAGAATCATGTTATTGTTGTTGTTATGTGCCCTTGAGTCGGATCCGACTCATAGCAACCCCTCCTTGGGTTTCCGAGGTGGTATCACTATGGAAGTAGATTGCCCAAACTTCCTTCTGAGGAGTGGCTGGTGGGTTTGAACAGCCAGCCTCATAGCTTATACTAAAAATGACAGATAAAATTCAAAGTGAAAAGAAGCCTCTGGGCCCTTAATCTTCTGTGGAAAGGAAGAAGATAAAGCCAAGAGTCACAGAGAACCACTCCCAGGAAGCAGAACTGGGCTCCAATTAAAGAATTGATGACATCTGCCCAGCTGGATTTTAAAACTGCTATGCACTGGTGATTGTTCTGACTTCCTGTTCTTCTCTCCTCACCTTTTGAATGGAACTATCTATTATCTTTATCCCATCCCTGTCTCAACATTATATAAGACAGGGATGGGACAATCTCACAATGACAACCTCATTGTGTGAGGTCAGATAACTTGTCTTTTTTGTTCACATGTTTTTGGATTGAGAGAAGCCACACCTAAACAATTGCACTCAAGGAAGTAAGTGTGAAGAGCCTCATCCACACTCAAACCTGATTTAGATGATAAGATTCCATAATAAGATGAGACATTTCAGGTCTGAGGAATGGGGTGGGTGTACTTTGCTTGTTTAAGGAGATGTATTATCATGGGCCAATGGACAAAACTGTTTCCTTCAGTGTGGTCACAACAATGAACCCATAGCCTGTCACTATTTAAGCTCTTGTAAACTCCCCTCCCATATCATCTCTCAACTTGGTTAATGAGACACTAGAAAATACACAGCAAACAATGTACGATAAATAGCTATATAGTCAGAATTATCATGTAAAGTATCTGGCCATCCTGTTGGAGAGACACAGAAAGAGATCACATAGAGAGAGAGACAGAGAAAAGGCATCAGAATTGATAGAGAGAGAGACAGGATCAGCTGACCCTGCATCCCAGTTGATTCTAGCTCACTGGTGACTATGGGCAACAGCAGCAGAAGAACCACCCAGCTGAATCTAGCCTACATTGTGGAATCATGAGCAAATAAAATTGTGTTGTTAAGCCATTAGTTTTTCTTTTGTTTTTCCCTTCAATAATTTACTGAAGCAATTGCCTTTGGAGCAATTTGAGAACAGTAGAAAGAAGGTAAGCATAAACTAGATCTTCTTTAGAAATGAATATGAATTATTGAGGTAAGTAATGAGAATAGAACATTAGATGCATGAATGAATGAAAGAGTGGTGAAAAATCCATACATTATTCTCCAAACAGTAGGCAGGATAGTGAGAACACAGCACAAGATGCCCAGGGAAAAAATACCCAAAAAGAGATTGGAATATTAGGTTGAAGCTGGGTTATAAAAAGCTATGTACACCAAGCAAAGTCTTTGGAGTTAGTGATGCAATTTATTAAGAAAGGAAACATCTGAGGAGGAGACAGGCTTGTTGAGGTAAGTATTAAAATAGATTTCCATATGAAGTTAATGTACCTCTTAGACAAACAAACAGAGAGAGAACTATTAGGAAGCTGAAAATATATTTCTAGTACTTGTGAAAAAATTTAGAATTATTTTTGAGTCATCAGTAAATATTTGATAAGTAAATCTATGGGAGTAGGTAAGCAGGACCAGGGAACCATATAGGATAGTGATTCTCAAACTGGTTGTACACTAGAAACATGTGATATCTTCATAACTGGATTTCATTGGTCTGGGGATGGTACCCAGTCATCAATACTTAAAATAACTGATGCAGAAGGCTAAAGTGGATCACTGAAACCAACATTCTGAGAAACCCTAGGATTTAATGAAAATACAAGGAAAGAGGATCCTAAGGAAATTTACTGAGCTATCAGGGAGCTAAGAATAGAAACAGTAAAGACCATTGTTAAGAAAACCAAGATAGGCCCAGAGGATCAGGCAACTTGAAGTTCTTTTGCCCTTGCAAGTAAAATTTTAAGAGTAGCAAAGAAAAAAAACTATCCTCTACTA
>NW_006922021.1:1156312-1162235 GCF_000298275.1 Orycteropus afer afer
TTTGCTAAGATTTTCTAGTTTTTCATTTATTTCAAATGAATTTGTAGCTACTTGTTGAATTTTTTTTTTTTTTTTAATGATGGCTGCTTTAAAATCTTTGTCAGATAATTCCAACATCTGATTCATCTCTGTGTTGGTGTCTGTTGATTGTCTTTTCTCATTCATGTTGTGATTTTCCTGGTTCAAGGTATAATGAGCCCACCTTTGTTATTTTTTATTGTATTTTAGACATTTTAGAGGAGCTCTGGTAGTGTAGTACCTAAGGCACCTGACTGCTAACCAGAAGGATGGTGGTTCAAACCCACTAGCCACTTCTCGGAAGGAAGGTTTGGCAATCTACTTCCATAGTGATACTGCCTCAGAAACCCAAGGAGGGGTGGCTATGAGTCAGGTCCGACTCTATGGCACGTAACAGCAGCAACAACAACAGACATTTTCAATATTATATTATGAGGATTTGGATCTTTTCAAATCCTTTTTCTGTTTCTTTGTTTTCAGCAGGCAATCCTCATGTTAAAGTGTAGCATGTGGGCCAGGTAGGTATGTATGTTCAGCTTTCTCCTCAGCCTCACTGACATCTCTCTTGTAAAAGGGTAGCATTGACTTGTACTGTCTCATTGCTCCAAAGTGGGGGTGTAAGGTCACTTTCCACTGGGTCCCAGTGATGCCAAGGGGAGGGAAGTGGAGAATACAATGTTAACTATCTTCACCTTGTTCTGCCACATTTCCTCCCTGGGCTGTACTGATTCTGGGAGAGGGAGTAAAGCCTAGTGGTGACTATCCCTGCCTTTCAATGGCTCACTAAAACTCATTGCTGCCTGGTGAGGGTAGAGGCTTAGTTTGCTACTGTATTCCATTGACACTACCCATACAGAGGAGTCTGAGCACTGCCTGGCTCCATTGGGTGGATGACAGATCAGTTCCTCATTCAATTGTTCCAGCTGTGCATCAGCAGGGAAATCAGATCACCGCTACTTGCTTCTGCTAGGCAGGGATTGGAAGATCAGCTCCCTGCTCAGCCCTATTTACACCAACCAGCAAGGGAATTGGAATGCTGTCACCATGCCATTCCTCAAGTCCTAAGGTCCCCAGGCAGCCCACATTTTTCTACTTCTTAGGGACTTTTTATGCTAGTCTATTTGGTTATATCCAGAGTGGTTGTTGTTTTTGTTGTTGTTGTTATAAGTAGATAGGCAGAACTAGGAGGAATGGGGCTACTCTATCTTGGTGGAACAAGAAGTCTCCCCATTATATTCTAAATGTATTATGATCATAATAACTATAACAATGTATTGCCTATTTACTTCCTCTTATGTAAGTTACTTGAGGGCAAAAACAGTATCTTTTTATCTTTGTAGTCCCAGCATCAGCATATTACTTATTACAGAGTGATCAGTAGATGCTTGTTAAATAGATGAATAAATAAAAGAATTTAACTAAGTACCTTGTGATAGATGCTTTATATGGACTTTCATTGGGAAAGAAGAGTTGCTTAGTCTCTAAACAGAAAACAATGACTTGGGGAGATAAACTAGAGACTAGATAGAACATATTACAGACATGCCATTTTAAAAAAATATATGTTTTTCGAAATAAATTAACACAAAAAATAAACATTTTTCTATATATGAACAAAGAACATATGGGAACCAAAATTAAAAATACATTTGTAAGCACTCCAAAGAAAATGAAATACTTATATATAAACTTATCAAAACATCTACAATATTTGTATGCTGAAAATTTCAAAATGCTGATGAAAGCAATCAAAGAAGACATAAATAAATGGAGAGACATAGAGTGTGCATAGATTGGAAGACTCAATATACTAAAGATTTCAATTCCTCCAAATTGATCTATAGGTTTAATGCAATTCCTACCAAAAACCAGCAAAAATTCTTTGTAGACATAGACAAAAAACCAAACTCACTGCCATTGAGTCAGATCCAACTCATAATGACTTCTCTTTGGGTTTCCGAAGCAGTATCACTACGGAAGTAGCTCACCCAATCTTCCTTCCAAGGAGTGGCTGGTGGGTTTGAACCACCAGCGTTCTGGTTAGCAGTCAAATGCCTTAAGCACTATGCTACCAGAGCTCCTAGACATAGACAAGCTTATGCTAAAATTTATATGGAAATGAATAGGCCTTAGAATATCTAAAATAATATTGAAAAAGAAAAATAAAGTGGAAGAAGTTACTCTACTTGATATTAAAGCCTAATGTATAGCTACACTAATCAAGACAGTGTGGAATCACTAGAGGGAGAGACAAATAGATCAATGGAGCAGAAAAGAGAACCCATAAATTGACCAACACAAATATGCTCAACTGATTTTTTATAAAGATATAAAAAGAATTCAATGGAGGAAGCATTAGCCTTTTCAACAACTGGAGCAATTGGACATATGTAGGCCAAAAATAAGCCTTAACCTAAATTAAACTCACACATATACAAAAATTAACTCCAAATGTATCACAGAATTAAATGTGAAATGTAAGACAACAAAATTTTAGCAAAAAATTAGAGAAAATCTTCAGGATGTAGGACTTGGCAGAGAGTTATTCTTGACACCAAAAAGCATAACTCAGAAAAGGAAAATGATAAATTTAACCTCATTAAAATTTTTTTTTTTTAAATTTGCTCTGAAAAAGTCCCTATTAAAAGGGTGAAAAGACAAGCTACTGACTGGCAGAAAATATCCAACAAAGGACTAGTATCTAGAACGTAGAATGAATTCTCAAAACTCAAAAGTAAGAAAACATGAAGAGTTCTGGCAAGATGATAGAATAAGTAGATAATCTACACAGACTCTCTGCAACAAAGCAATGAGAAACCAATTAAAACTGATACAGAAGATGATCCTGGAAACCTGGGTTTTGAAGGGAAGGATAAAGAAATGGATTAAATACCAAAAAGTAGAAGAACCTGAATGAACCAGTGAATGATGAGACAAACAGAGTAGCAGACTGCTGGCTGTCCTGGGGACACAGCCATTTTGAATATTTTCTGATGACAACATGAGAATTGGCTCTGCTCACTGAAAACTACATGGGCAAGGACAGCATTGGTGCCTGACAACCAGAAAGGAAAATAGCAGAGGAGACAAACAAACTTGTGGGCTGCTGGCAGCTATCTTGAAGGTACAACCATTTTGAAGGTTTGCACGCAGTGGGCATGCCCATCGTGGATGTCTACAAGTGGTGTTCTTAACTAGACAGTAACATAAGAGTGGGCTCCGCTTGCTGGGGATAGCACGGGCAACTATACTGGAGGCTGACTACTGGAAAGGTGCTATATTGCCCTTTTTGCTCTTATACTCCACACCCTCTTGGTGAACATCCCCTGTCTCCACCCACCTTCTTGGCCAGCAGGAATTCCACCCTGTTCTGTGCCCTGACAGAGCCTTGGTGCTGTGTGTCATTCCTCACAGTTTTGGTTTTGTTTTTAAATTATTCCTTTTATCTTCCTCCTTTCTTCCTTTTTTTTTTCTCTTTCCTGTTCCCTCTCTTTTTTTGTCCCCTCTTTCTTCCCTTTTCCTGGTTCCCTTCTTTTTTCTTTCTTTTGGTTCTTTCCATCCCTTGTTTTACCTTTTGAAATTTTCTTATTCTTTTACTCTTGCTCTTTTATTTCATTCCTAGCACCCCAGATATTGTGGCTGTTTTTCCCTCTTTTTCTCATTATCCTTCTCTTATCCTTTTTAAATATATTTTGAACATTTTTATTCTCATTTATTGCATTTCTTTTTTGTGTGATTGTTTCTGTTATCTTTTTTGGGGGGATGTATTTATTTATTTATCTATTTGGTCTAACTGAGTGGGAGAGAGCAACAACTCCCACACAAACCAACTGTACCTGTACCTCCTGTAGCCCCATCCACTGAAAGGCCACCACTTGCTTTTGCACCAATTGACCAACAACAGACAGCAGCCAATGCCAGCTCAACTCTCCCTCAATTGCTCTTTTCAAACAGCTAAAAGAGATCTGTGAACACACTCTCATTCTATATTAAACCCACTAGGAGACAGATGGTGAGTGCCTAAGTACTAACAACTAGTGAATAGAGGAGCACGAGACCCTGCTCACACAGATATATATTAAAAAAAAAAAAAAAAAAAAGGAGGGGGGAAATCTTCCATAAATCACACCAACATACAACCATAAATTAAATATAAATACAACACCAAAATGTCTTGGAGACAGCAGACCATCTCAGTCCACACAAAAAACAAGATAAAGTAGGGCAAACAAGGGACCAGGATACAAACCCAGAAAACATTCCTGAGGAAGAAGCAGCATTGGAACTTCCTGATAAGGAATTCAAAAGAATTATATTTAGGTACCTCCAGCTGATTGGGATACAAATCAAGGAAAACACTGACAAAACTCTAGAACAATTTAGGAAAACAATACAAGAACAAATTGAAAAAAAAAAAAAAAACAGAAACAATACAAAAACAACAAATAGAAACCCAGAAGATTAATACTAAGATTTCAGAAATAGCAAACACATTGAACAGACAAAGTAGAATCAAATCTATCGAAGACAGAATAAATGAGATTGAAGGCAAATACCTCAATATGACTTTGTTAAGGGATCAATCAGACAAAAGATCAAAACATAATGAAGAAAGCTTAAGATTTATGTGGAATGCCATCAAGAGGAATAACCTATGTTTAATTCCAGAACAGGAAGAGACAGATAAAACCACAGAGAAAACATTTGATGATTTATTGGAAGAGAATTTCCCTAATATGATGAAAGACGAGAATATACCTATTCAAGAAGTTCAATGAAACCCAAACAGAATAAACCCTGTGGTGGTTAACTTTGTGTGTCAACTTGGCTGGGCCTGGTTGAGTGGCTGGGAAGGTGGTGGTAGTTATTCCCCGTGATGAGATTAGCAATCAACTCCATGGTGTGACCTACCACAAGTAGCTGAGTAGCTGCTTTAGGGATGTGGTCTGCTTCCTGTATATAAGAAACAGCTTTGGGAATGGTCTCTAGTTTATGGCATGCTTGAACCCTGCATGTAGCCATGTTGTTCAGTAGCCTGCCATGCTCTGTCAATCTTGTGATTTTCAAGAGACTTGAATTAATGGACTGCCGTGTGGTTTGGTAACATCGGGACTGTGCCATTTTATTTGTTTACTTTGGTCTTGTTAGCCTCAGCAGCCAGTAGCTGCCTGAGTGAAGAGATTCCACAAGCTTCAGTGGGCCGGGAGCAAGAGGCAGAGCTGAAGCCCAAGGTCGAGGGGCTTTCACACAAGCCCTAGAGCCTGGCACTTTGAACTCAGACTTAAAACCTCCAAATCATAAGAATAAACTCCTGTTTCTTCAAGCCTTCCCATTTGTGTTATTTCTGTTAGAGCAGTACTAGGTAACCAGAACAGACCCCAAAAGAAAAAAGACATATCATCATCAAACTCACCAAAACCAGAAAAAGAAAGAATCCTGAAAGCAACATGGGGAAAATGAAAAGTTACTGACAAAGGGCAACCAATAAAACTGAGCTCTGATTTCTCAGCAGAAACCATGCAGGTGAGAAGGCAATGGGGTGATATATAGATATATAGATATAAAACTCTGAAAGAAAAAAAAAAAAAAAACTCTAACCAAGAATTATATGGCTAGCAAAACTGTCCCTAAAATATGATGGTGGAATTAGAAGATTTCCAGATAAGTAGAAATTAAGGGAATTTGTTAAAACCAGACCAATCTCACAAAAGATGTTAAAGGGAGTCCTTTGGACAGAGAACCAACAACAGCAAATAATAGATGCTTAACACACGTGATGACATAACCCAGAAACCAACCCAGTTATAGAAGTATCCAAAGTAAAATAAGCTTACAGGACTATAAACAGGGAACGAGAGACATCAATTGGTAAATAAGGACAACTACACACCAAACAGAAGGAATA
>NW_006922021.1:1165540-1180233 GCF_000298275.1 Orycteropus afer afer
GCTGGTGGAATACTTCGGGAAAGGATAGCAACAATGGTGGCACAACATAAAAAATGTCATCAATGTCCCTGAACTGTAAATGTGGAAGTTGTTATGTTGGCAAATATGTTGTGTATGTTTTCACCACAATAAAAGTCAAAAAACAAAAACAAAAAAACCTCAATGGTAAGAAAACAAATAATCCAATTATATAGGCAAAAGGATATTATATTATTAGCCATTAGGGAAATGCAAATAAATTCACAATTAGATATCATTATACACCTATCAGAATGTTGTTGTTGAGTTGATTCTGACTCATAGCAATCCTATAGGACAGAGTAGAACTGCCCCCATAGGGTTTTTTAGGCTGAAAACTACTGGAGCAGATCACCAGGTTTTTTCTGCCAGGGAGCTACTGGTGGGTTCAAACAGCCAATCTTTCAGCTAGTACTTGAGCACTTAACCATTGTGCCATCACATGGCTCCTTCCTATCAGAATAGCTACAGTTTAAAATAATGACAATACCAAATACTACAAGGATGTGGAGATACTTTATCTCCCATACATTGCTGCCAGGAATGTAAAACAGTGTGGCCACTCTGGAAAACAGTTTGGCAGTGTCTTACAAAACTAAACATGCAACCACCACATTACCCAAATTCACTCTTGGGTTCAAGAAAATGAAAACCTGTGTTCATACAAAAATCTCTATAGGAATTTTCACAGAAGCTTTATTTTTCATAAATTCAAACTGGAAACAACCCAGATATATTTCAATGGGTGAATGGTTAAACATGGTTAAACCACAGAATGCAACTCAGTAATAAAAATAAATGAACTACAGATACACACAACAACTTTGATGGATTTGAAGGGAATTAGGCTGATTAAAAAAAATAGCCAATCCAAAAAGGTCACACACTATATGAAACTATTTATAAAACATTCTGCAAATGACAAAATTTTAGAACTGGAGAACAAACAGTTTTGTCAGAGGTTTTAAGACTGGGGAACAGAGGTGGATGTGACTATACAAGGGCAACAAGGGGAATTTTTGTGGTGATGGAACTGTTCAGTATTTTGATTGTGTTGTTGTTGTTATTTGCCATCGAGTTGGACCCGACTCATAGCGACCCCTCCTTGGGTTTCCGAGGCAGTATCACTACGGAAGTAGATTGCCCAATCTTCCTTCCAAGGAATGTCTGGTGGGTTTGAACCGCCAGCCTTCTGGTTAGCAGTCAAGTGCCTTAGCCACTATGCTACCAGAGCTCCTTATTTTGATTGTAGTAATACCAATATTCTGATTTTTATATTGTACTGTATTGTTTTGTGGTTGTTATGTGCCATCAAGTCGGATCGACTCATAGCAACCCCTCCTTGGGTTTCCATGGCAGTATCACTATGGAAGTAGATTGTCCAACCTTCCTTCCGAGGAGTGGCTAGCGGGTTTGAACCACCAGTCTTCTGGCTAGCAGTCAAGTTCTTAGACACTACGCTACCAGAGGTCCTTGTACTGCATTAGAGCTTAAATTCTATAGCATTTGGTTTGTGGAAGGCTCCGGCCTACAGTAGGAACTCTAACTCCATTTTGAGTCTTGCCGTAAGTTCAGATACCTTTTGAATTTTTTCTGATCATTAAACCAGCAAAAATGGTTATGCCCAGACAAGTCCTGAACAAACCTAGGGAGGGCAATTTTCCCTCAGGAAGAGTGTAGATTATGCTCATAGAAAGTACTAGAGAACTTGCCTGGGTGTGTCCTTAATGATTTATTGAAAATAGGTGAATGTTATCTAATTTAAACTAACGGTTGGGATCCTGCTTTTATCTTGTGGCCACCCAGTGGTGAAGACTCAGGACTCGATGGTCATGAGTCACACCCTGACTACCACATAGACACATGGTCAAGCCCCAGAACCAATCCTGTAATCTTTTTTTCTTCAATTATGTACTATCCCAGTGATGGTCCTTTCCTGGAAATTGTGGCCCCGCCTACAACAGTGAAAATGATTTGCCACAAATAATGATTTTGTGATATTCCCTTTATTTTCTATCATATATGCTTAGCCCCAAGGCTGTGACTCAGTGGACTCCATTTGGCTTCTTGTGCTGTGTACATGCTGATGGATTCCCTCATCCTGGATGATTATCTTTGTCCTAAGATTTAATAAAAGGGTCTCTATAGAACATGTTTGAATCTTGGTTGTTTTGTTTTGTTTATTTCCTCTAGCATAGTACTATAGTTTTACAAAATGTTACCTTTGGGAGAAACTGGATAGAGGCTATGTAGTATCTCTTTATGTAATTTCTTACAACTCCAAGTGGATCTACAATTATCTCAAAATTAAATTTTAATAGAAAAATAGGATGCCAAACAACTTAGTATACCACCATTGGCAGGACATTAAAATGCTTATATGTGCAATGGTTAGCTGAACATTTGAAACTGTTAAGAGTGCATAACTCTGAAGAAAAGGGGAAGGGAACTAAAACTATTGAGAGTCAAGAATAAAGGAACATTTTCTTTTAAAATAAAATAAACTTATATTAAATGGCAGCACAAGGAAAAAAATAGTTACCCAGCTCACCATCACTCACATTTCATGAAAAAAAATAAAATTCAGGAAGGACAGAAGTGAGTAAAAAGCCAAGTTTACTGAGCAAAGAATTACGTGGTATTATTCTGTCCAAAATAGATATTAATGGAGGGTAATAAGGAAAACTATTACTCATTATACTGACTATAATCTTGGGCATTTCCATTACATATATCATTTAATTGAATATTTAGATGTAAATGCAAATTAGTTGTACCTGAAAAGGCTTGTTAAACCTTTTCATTGATAAGTTAATACCCAAAACACTTATCAAAAAGACAAGAAACTTTTCAAAGAAACTAGGATTTTCAAATTTCTAAAAATCTTTGCAAGTGTCTTATTTAAAAACCAATGGTGACAGTTTTGTGGTCTAATAGGTAACAATGTGCCAAAATGTCAGTGACTCAACTAACAGCCCTTGGGCTCTGTTCACATCAGCAGCAAGCCATGCTGTTTCAAATTCTGTTTATATTCATCCTGAATAGCCCTTGGAAAAGGAAGCCATGTTGATAACCAGCTTCAAATTGATTGGTATATTTGCATTTCAGTGACAAAACTATCTTTTTCTACAGTTATCACCTTGTCTAGAATGCCACTTGACACATATAAAATGTGGAGAAGTTTGTCTTTTAGGTTAACCTTCCATTAAAATATAGACATATGAACATATGGCAAATGTCATAGTTTTGGACTTTTTCAACCTTCATTTATTAGAAATTATTATAAATTCAATCATTTTAATGCCAATTTCTCAGAACATTCGATCACATTTAAACACAGCAATGTATTACAACCTCAATGCTTTAGAAATTCGGATTACTAATATGAATGCATCATTATTTTCCCATCAACAATAAATAATGAAATTAATTGTTAAACTATGGCCATTCAACACAATTCTAATCTCAGATAAACAAGGGCACACATTTGCCTGTCTTGAAGAGTCACCTCTGCATATGCATGAACAATCAGAAATAATGACTGTTTTAAAAGAAACACAGCAGATCTCAAATTAAAGTCAAATTACTACAAGGCCAGTGAGAGCAGCTGGTCCAAAGAGTGATTTTTAACTGTTTTGGTTGGTCAATTGCTTATCAATGCCCACACATGACCTCTACTTCTATAATAGCTATGTCTGGACATAAAAGAAATGGTAGCCCCCAAGGGAAAGAACAAGAGATGCTAGAGGAATAAGGCATTTATTCCTTTAAAATCCATTGGACATTTTTTTCCCAAGCATGACTCTATACTTGTACTCATTTATTTCTTTTCACATGAATCCTAACTTATATGTTGTCAGTACTAAAAAGGTAAATTTCTTTTCAACTTTTTTGTGGTTTTGACCTATCTTAATGTTTTAACATACCTGTAGCCATGGCTCAAGACAGTGACAATTGTTATAGATCACAGTGAGGGGGAGGCACGATCCTTATGACAGAGGAGTGATAGGTACTGGTATGAGTTGAATTGTGCACCCCTAAAAGATATATTGAAGTTCTAACCCCCAGTACTTATGAACATGACCTTGGATGGAAATAGAGTTTTTGTAGATCTAATTAGTTAACATGAGGTCATACTGAATCAGGGTAGGTCCTAATGCTATATGACTGGTGTCCTCACTTAAAAAAAAAAAATGAGAGAGAAAGAAAGAGAAGAGACACAGTCACAGACAGACACAGAGGGAATATGGCTATGCGAAGACAAAGACAAAGATTGGAGTTATGCTGTCACAAGCCAAGAGATGCCGGGGGCTTCCAGAGCTGGAAGAGACAAGGAATGATCTTGCCCCAGAGCCTTGAGAGATATCAGAACCTTGTTCTAGCTTCCAGAACCATGAGAAAATAATTCTATTGATTTAAGCCACCCAAACCAGAGAAAACCAAACTCCTTACCATCAAGTCGTTTCTGACTCACAGCGACCCCCATTGGGTTTCCAAGGTGATAAAGCTTTACAGAAGTAGATTGCCCCATCTTCCTTTCACGGAGCGGCTGGTGGGTTTGAACCTCTAACCTCCTGGCTAATAACAGTCAAATGCCTTAGGCACTATGCCACCAGAGCTCCTTAAGCCACTCACTTGGTGATAATTCATTAGGCAGCCATAAGAAACTAATACAAGTGCAGATCAGAATTTTAGAAGTAGAAGCTGAATTTTTATTTGAAAATAACACTAGGTGATTTGGAGACTTCCTCCAAATTCTGACTCAACTGTTTTAGATTTTACTGTTATGTATATGAATATGCTGAAGTACAGTATGCCAAGTAAATAGATTTAAACACACTCTATAAGAATATACCTCTCTTTGGTAGAGTGTTAATAGTCTAATGACATCCACAATCATCCACGCAAGCTAAGATTCAGCATCCTTGAAAGGCTAAATGCTTAAACTGAGAATTTTAGCTGCTATGTGTTGCATGACTACTGTTTCAATGTATTATCTTTAAGCAAACTACATTTGTCTCTTCTAGGAGCAAAGATATATGATGAGTTTCTTTGGGGATAAGGGCATAGTGTTTGTTATTGACGTTGATATTGGCCCTGCGAGACCCTAGGGAATTTAGTATTTCACTTTTAGTTAACAAAGTGATCTGGAGTATCATTTTTGTATTCCTTAACATGGCAATGCCACCTTCCTCTACCTGTGCACATACACACATTACCTAAATCATCTTTGCAGATGTGTGTGAACCAGAGGTATTTGTGCTCTATCTGTCTGTGAAGGGCAATAACAAAATGTTACAACCCATTGAGCAATAAACTAAGCATCCTTTCTGCAAGTCTTTGCTTACATTTTATTTGCACCATTTTACCTCCTCTATAAATTTTATTTCATAGTCTTCAGTAATTTCTGGCAACATAAGTAGATACCCAGATGGTATCTCTTTTCTCCATAAGCTAGAAATAATGTCTCGATATAAATTCCAATCCCATCTTTTTATGATTTAGATTCTAAATTTTAGAAAGCAGCAGCACATGCAAATGTTGAGACAATACCTTTAGGTGAAAGGGAGAGCAGCAACATTTAAGTATGAGAAAGCAGCATATGATTTTCATTGATTCAACAGTAAAAGAATTAAAAGAATACCTGATGACGCAGGCATAGAGACCACTGTCCTGTAGTAATGTTGGTCGGAACCAAATGGAGTCTTCTTCCTTGCTCATTCTACTTCCATCAAATGCTATTGGCTCTTCAAAGTCTCCGGGACCAGAGCTTTTGTACCACATCAAACTGAGTCCTGCACTTTGGGCCAGGGAGTAATTGGCTCTGATATAGCCATAAAAGAGTGCACATTTGATTCGAACAGGCTCTCCCACCAAGACTTGATATTTCTTGATATCGACAGACCAATCAGTGCATCCATCAGCTACAATGAAAGAAAGAGGAAAAATATTAGAGAAACATTTAAATACTAATCTCATTCATCATTCATTCATGCATGTATGCATTCAACAGATATTTCTTGAGTCAAATTCTACTTTAGGCACAGAGGATGCAGCAATGAAAAAAAAAAAAAACAGAGATTGGCACTAAAAAGCCATTTACCCTGCTAAAAACCCATGTATTCTTCATTTAGTCTGCTGGTATTTATTCTTTGTTTATGTATTTATTCTTTGTTTATATCAGTGTGTCAGTTACCCATTTATTGACTCTCAGCTCCACATCCCCCTTTTTGTCTGTTCTGTGAAAATGGATCTGGGCCTTTTAAATATTTTTTCCTTTGGCAGCTGGCACTGAAGCTCTGTTAGGAGAGAATGCTGGAGAGACAGTGCTTCCTGGTTCCAGTGGACTCACTTGGCAGCCACTTGTCCAGTACTTGATTCTTGCTCTGCACTATGGCAAGAAGCTTCCCTTGGCACATTCCCCCTTCCCCACTGGGTGATATTTTAGCAGAGTCTCTTATCAGACATTTTCAAGTGCATAGCTTTCTCAAGCACCCAGAAGGGCAGACTGCTATAAGGTACCAGGGGCCAGATTTCCAACAAGTTCCACCAGCAATGTACCTCATTGACTTCAGTAAATTATTCAGTAAACTATGGCCATGCCTTCCCAATAAGGTCTGGACTCAGCTCTGGGGTTGGTAGTATGAAGACTCTTCCTTGGTTGCTCAGGTTCAGCCCTAGGAGTAACAGCCACTTGTATGATCTTCAGGGTTCTTTTTCTTATTAGTCAATCCAATCACCTGTTACATTTAATAAATCTTTATACTAAACCATTGCTGTTCAAACTGCCATGTGGTTTCTCTTTATAATTGGACCCAGACTGATAAAATCCAGACTAAATGTTTTTATAATTATACAAGGCATAAAGGAGTGAAATCAAAAGTGGAGTGAGCTCTGGTAATGGTTTCACAGACAGTGGCAGAAGCGATCACTTTGCTCTGATTTCTGGAAGCACCAGGGGAAGTATAAAGAAAAAAATCATGGTAGGAAATGGGGACATGAGGAGTGGGGAGTGGCTGGGTTTTCTCGGGTTCCTGAAAGCACTAACTTCCAAGTGGCACCCACCCATCCTCACACCGAACAACAGGTACTGACAGAGCAAGGGAGTTATTCTTATCATCATCATGGAGAGGATTTGTGAATTTCCTGCATTGAGAGGGCAGCTGTCAAATACTTAGCAAGAAAATAAGTTTCACATTGCTCAGAGTATACATATGTCAAAGACAGAGACAAGAAGACCTGGAACAAGGAACTATGAAGGAGATCCTGGATAGAGAGGGAGAACAATGTGGAACAAAACTCAAAATCATTTGGAGAAAGAAAAAGGGGGGGGGACCAGGTTTGCTGGTCCGATAGAGCCTGGTGGGGAGATGTGTATTAGAGCAAAGGAATCATGGAATTAGCTATCTACTTTTCTTATTTAAAAATAATAGTAATATCTAAAATGCAATGAACACTATGTGCTAACCAAAAAAAACCGAACTCACTGCCCTCGAGTGAAATCTGACTCATAGTGACCCCTCCTTGGGTTTCCGAGGCGGTATCTCTAGGGAAGTAGATTGCCCAACCTTCCTTCCAAGGAGTGGCTGGTAGGTCCATGTGCTAAGTGGTTTACAAATTTTCATTCACTTGTGATGAAAACATCCATTAAGTCTTTGAACTTGGTGTAGCCTCTGTCAGGAAATTTCATGCCCAGCCCAAGTGTATGACTTCCTCCCCACTTTCTCTAAATCTCACCTCCTCAAAGAAATATATTCTGGGTGTCTTGTTTGAAACACCACCTTACTATCCTAGTCACTTGATCTATTTATTCTGCTTTAATTTTTCTTCATAACACGTATTGCTACCTCGAGTCATATTGCTACCTTGAGTCAAACCACTTGTTGGTTTGCCTAGACAAACAGCAACATTTCTCCCCAGTAGAAATGTAAGCTCCTCAGAGTCAAGAACTTTGTCCTTCTCATGCACTGCTTTAGCTCTGCTTCCTAAAACTGTGCCTGCTGCTCAGATCAACACAGATTTGGTAAATGAATAAATGAGTGTGTGAGGGAATAAACAAATTAATGACTAAATCTTACAATCAAAGAAACAAGACTGATGAAAGTTGAACAGCCAGCTACCAACTGGAAATGCTGGGATTTTCACCCATGTATATCTGACCTTAGAATTTATTCTCTCTACCACTGTAATCTTCAGTTTCCAAATCTAAGTGTTTTCAATTTCACATCATTCTTTGATTAATTAATTTCAATGATCTAAGGTTCATGCTAAAGAGCTGTATTTAGTTACTGTTTAGAGTAAACGTGTTGGAAGTTTGGTGGATATCATCAGTGTCTGAGTCATTGCCATCACCTCTGTCAATGACTGTCGCAGACCTGGCATCATGAAGTAGGGTAATGACACCATGCATAAACAGAATTGCTATGATGACATAATTACACACAATATTTATCAACACAGTGTTGTACATGCATCCCAGTGCATGAAATTAATCCTGTTTTATTTTGAAAAAATTAAAAACCCAGTGATAAGTATGAAATTATCTTCTTTTGTCAATATATGAATTATAATACAATTCTAGAATCTAGTTATTGTAACTGAAGCCATCTGTCATAGAGGACATCACTGTCAGTGAAAGCGTCTGAAATACCATCAAGGTAACAGTATAAACAAGGGGATAGAATTAGTCAGCCTCTCACAAGATTTGTAAGATAAAGCAAAATGCTTTAAACTAAGAGCAAAAATATTTAGAAAGTTCTGAAAAGTTAGTAACCAATTAGATCAAGAGAACAGAGGGAGAATTGTATTGGAAATAGATATGCTTCATATACACTTCAAGAATATGCTTACTAAAAAAATGTTGAAAGAAAACCATAAATATTCCTGAAAATTAAAATTATTTTATATTTTACTATCAGTAATAAAAAAAAGTTTCAAAGAGTTCAAGGGTCAAGGTGAAATAACAACAGTACCTTGGACATCCAAGACACTCTGTTCATTTTAATACAGAAATAAATGGAATACTATGGTTCAGGAGGTTTGACTGGTATTAAACTAAATGCATAATGTTCAAATTAAACTATCAAATTGTCATGATGTTTTAATACCTCTTAGGAAAAGATAGCAAATACTGTAAAGAACAATTCAAATATTTTCAAATTACTTGGAAAAATATATTTAAATAGATGGATTTATGTCCCTTTTCAACAGCTACAATAAAGTATTCTATTAAGTGAATGGAGTGATGAGCAATATTTCTTTTTTATTTATTAACATTTGCCTGATTTGTATTCTGTGTGTGTGTTTGTGTAGACATGCATATGCACACATATCACAATTTTTTTTCCCCTAAGCCACTTAGTAATAAGTTAGAGACATCAGGTCATTTCACCCCTAAATACCTTAATACCTTAGTATGTATATACTGATGGATAAGGACTATATATATATGTGTGTGTGTGTATGTGTATATATATATATGTGTGTGTGTGTGTGTGTATATATATATATATGTGTGTGTGTGTGTGTATATATATATATATATATATATATATATCTCCATGAAGTTTTATTTTGCTTGCACTTGTTTTATTTTATCTTGAGTAGTAAGACATCTCAAATCTTTAAATAAAAAATGTGATAAAACCTAACTCTTGATGAACAGAATTGATGTTTTCAGCTTTTCCTTCTTCAAAACATAAGCTCTGCTAGCTTAGCAACAATCATTCCAAAAACATATTTATAGACACTGTTCATTCCATTATATAAGTTACCAGGTGACCTTCATTGTTATTTTCAAAATTATTACCAGGTAATTTTTTAGGCCAGTAGTATTTAATCTATTTTTTCTCTCTTTCACAGTAAAATATCCCTTTTATAAGCCTATTTCAGAACGTTTGCTGTTGGTACTCTTCTTCCCTGAAGGGAGGACTCCATGGAAACAGTCTAGTTCAAAGACTCCTCTGCAGTACATATTCATTCAATGTCAATGGGAGTTCAGGAGCCTATAAAGTTTTGTTGGGGGGTGAGAGTAGGAAATACCATGTTCATTCATTTTTGTCATTACCTATAAAGTTCTGAGAGCTTGTTTGAAGACAATGATGGAATTAAGATTCAGAACTATTTCCTTTACAGGAAGTTCATAGTGATGGGTCATTTTATGAACAAAGACTACATAGACTGGAGAATGTGAATAAATGGAAATTATATTAGGGAAAGTATTTCTAATTAAATCACTATTACTACATATGTAAGAGCTCAAAATATTTCCATGGTAACAAGCTTGAAGGTTGAGTTCTTAAAATAAAATTTTTTAAAAAGTCCTCTAACTGTAAAGCTTACACATATTGCATCCTAATAAGAAAGTATAAGACTTTATAAAATGGGAAATAATATTACTCTTAAAGTATCTACTTGGGTTGGTCCATTGGAATAGAAATAAAGTAATTAAGACACCCATAATACTTCCCATCCTGATCCCTTTTCCTTAAGCAGATGTATCCATTCTTCAGCTACTCTGAGTGTTGGATGCTTACAGTTCATAGTTGCCCAATTCTCTTGAAAATTAACCTTGATTGAAAGGAGCTATCCTGAGGTTGGGCAATCTACTCCCGTAGTGATACTGCCTAAGAAACCCAAGGAGGGGTCGCTATGAATCAGAGATGACTCGACGGCACATAACAACAAACAACACTCTGATGGGAAAGGTACATTCCTTCCCCCTTGAATATGGCCCACCACCACTAACTGACTTATTGTGGGTATATAAAAGGCTGTCTCTTTTGTTACAAATGGGGACAACTCAAAGGTGCAGTTTATGCTCCAGAACTCTTCTGTGAATCAGGTCAAGTCTAAAGTTTACCTGAGACCTCATTTTGCTCATTTCTCCCCTATCCAGGCTGCTCTCTCCCTCCCTTACAAATTCTCCCTGAAAATCACTCCTGGCTGGTGGTTCAAACCCACCAGCCACTCCTGAGAAGGAAGTTGGGCAATCTACTTCTGTAGTGATACCGCCTCAGAAACCCAAGGCAGGGGTCACTATGAGTCGGGTCCAACTCCACAGCACATAACAACAACAACAACAAACAAATAATGGGCATTGAAATACCTGCCTAGGGCCCCACTTTAGTAAACCTAACCTGACACAGATTTATATATTCATACAGTGAGAGCATGAGTCCCTGGGTGGTGCAGATGGTTAATGTGCTGACCAAAAAGTTGGAATCAAGTCCACCCAGAGGTGCTTTGGAGGAAAGGCATGGTGATTTAAACCAAACCCACTGCCATAGAACCAATTCCAACTCATCACAACCCTACCGGACAGAGCTGAACTGCCCCATAGGATTTCTAAGGCTGCATTTACAGAAGCAGACTGTCTTATCTTTCTCCCATGGAATAGCTGGTGGTTTGGAACTTCTGATCTTTATTTTACTTTGTAATTTTTATTGTGCTTTGGGTGAAAATTTACAGTGCAAACCTATTTTCCATACAGCAGTTTGCACATATTTTGTTTCATGACATTGACTGTAATTCCCCACAATGTAACAGCTCTCTTCCCACTTCCTCCTGGTAGTTACCTCTTCTCTATGTCCTTCTTTCCTATGTGTTCCTGCCCCTTGAGTGAGCTATCTCCCTGAGCAAATACTATGCTATGGTTCTCTCATGATTGATCGTTCTAAGGAGTGTATCTACCTGATGTAATGTTTGCCCTATATGCCTGTCTATCGTTTGGCTGGAAGCCACAGGAGTGAGTTCAATCCCAGACCTGAAGGATAACTAGGGGTCATAGTCTTGGGGGTCTAACCAGGCTCTATGAGACCAGTCAACCTGGTCTTTTTTGAAACCATATGGTTATGCCTTCTTTAAGGCCAACATTTGCCATTAGCCTGAGAAACAGACTTCATAGGGGATGGCACATAACAACAACAACAACATACGTGAATAAATCTTTAATGCTTTAAGCTACGTTTCTCGGAGTCATTCTTTGACAGTTAAGCCGAAGGTCCCATCCTCTGTGTTCCTGCTTTGCCTGTCAGTAAATTCAGCTAAGACTCAAATTGTCTTTAAATCTTTATTTTTCTTTTAGTAACATTTAAAAGTGACATGAAAAGTGCCTAATACCATACCTGGAATACAGTGGCTATTCCCTTTTCCATTTCTACACTGAACGGGAGAAGGAAAGGTATCATCATTTGAGCAAACACAGGCAGGATGTTGTACTATAAAAAAAAATCTGCATCTTTTTTTTTTTTCTGGATATGAGGCATTGATATAGATACATAACACATTGATGCATATGTTTTATCCTTTAAAAGTAAAACAGTGTCAAATTTCCTTAAAGAATTTTTTTCATTCTTTCAATTATTTATTTATTTAGAATTTATTTTCCTTTTGTTGCTGTTGTTGTTGGGAATATACACAGCAGAACATACACCAATCCAGTAGTTTCTATATGTCCGAATCTGTGACATTGGTTACATTCAAGTCGTGTAAACATTCTCATCCTCCTCTTCTGAATTGTTCCTCCCCCATTAACATAAATTCACTATTCCCTAATTTTCCTATCTAATCTTTCAAGTTGTCAAATTCTTTCAATTATTCATTGTTCCCGTATTATCTATTTGATACACAACTTGATTATCATTTAGCATATATTAATCTCTAGTTACATGTATTTCTTCATCACTAAACTGTGGAGATTCTGAGAATTGGAACTTTACTGTCTTTCTATCTATCTATCATTTATCTAAATATCATCTAACTATATACCTCATCTATTTCCACATCTATATCTATATGCTTTACTGTTACTAGGACATAGTAGGCAATCAATCAATGTGTGTTGAATAAAAGAATGATTGGCTGAATAAATGTTCATTTAAATTGCCACTGAAAACGTGTGCCTTGGGTGTCATCAGGGAGCACTATCCCTCATGACTACATTTTCTAAGTATTTATAATGCCATTAATTTGGAAAATAATAATATTCATTTTTCCATTCTTCATAATATTACAAAGCAATATATTTTTGATTCAACAATTTAATTCCACAGAATAGAACATAGTCCAGAACTCAGTAATCTGTGTTGATTTATTAAACATGATACTATAGTGGCTAAGGCACTTGACTGCTAACCAGAAGGCTGGCGGTTCAAACCCACCAGCCACTCCTCGGAAGGAAGGTTGGGCAATCCTACTTCCGTAGTGATACTGCCTCGGAAACCCAAGGAGGGGTCGCTATGAGTCAGGGCTGACTCGACGGCACATAACAACAACAACAACTATATGCCATCAGAGCTCCCGTATATTTTACGTTCATTAGGCATATTACTATGCTATTTACGTAGTTCATGTATATCTTCTCAAGAGTCCTTTATTTGGACCATAAACAGGCTAAGGATATGGGCATACACATAGGTCAAAAAGTATTGCCAGCTTCAGGCATTTTATACCTTTGGGACAAATGTCAGACGCTGGATTAAATATCAACATGATGAGCAACAAACCAAACAAACAGTGCTCAAATTTAAGCCCTTTCCCAACATAGAGGTGCCTCATAGGGGCTGTTAGGCACTTACCCTGAGATGTGATCTTTTAAAGAGAGAGTAGTAACAGGGTTCAAGGCACACATTTACTTCCATTTTGTTTTTGTTTTAGCATACATGTTGTTTTTGTTGTTGTGGGCCACTGAGTTGATTCCAACTCATAGTGATCCTATATGACAGAATAAAATTGCCCCATAGGGTTTCCTAGGCTGTAATCTTGCCAGGAAGGAGCCCTGGTAGAGCAATGGTTAAGCAATCAACTGCGGACTGAAAGGAACCCATCAATTGCTTCATGGGAGAAAGATGGCAGTCTGCTTCTGTAAAGATTACAACCTAGGAAACCCTATGGAACAGTTCTACTCTGTCCTACAAGATCACTGTGAGTCAGAATCAACTCAACGATGACACTCAACAACCACTGCTTTAGTCAATTCCAATGGAACCCATTGCCATCCAGTCTTTTCTGACTCATAGCTAGTCAATACAGAAGGCAAGAATTCTCTGTTAAGGAAGATAACTCTAGTGGCAATACCAAGGAAGGAAGGGTAGGGTACAGCTAGGAGCAAGGAGACCATTTAGAAAGTCCTTAAAATAGTACAGGCAAAGAAAAATATGTAGCAAATGACATGGAAAATATGTGGCAGAAATGTAGAGGCAGAATTACCAGGATGCACAGTTTCATTGCTGATGACCGATAGATCTTGGTTGACAGCAAAGAATACCAGGAAGATATTTACCTGTGTTTTATTTTAACTATGCAAAAACATTTCACTGTATTGATCATAATAAATTATGGATAACATTGAGAAGAATGAGAATTCTGGGACACCTAGGTGTGCTTATGAGGAGCCTGTACATAGACCAAGAAGCAGTAATTTAAACAGAACAAGGGCACATTGTGTGGTCTAAAATAAGGGAAGGTGTGCATTAGGGCTGTATCCTTTCACTATACTTTCTAAATCGGTATGCTGAGCAAATAACCTGAGAAGCTGGAGAGCTTGGCATCAGGATTGGAGGAACATTCATTGACAACCTGCTATTGACTACTAACCAGAAGGCTGGCAGTTCAAACCCACCAGCCACTCCTTGGAAGGAAGATTGGGCAATCTACTTCTGTAGTGATACTGCCTC
>NW_006922021.1:1181068-1185257 GCF_000298275.1 Orycteropus afer afer
TTCCACCATGGAGTTGATTACCAGTCTCATCATGGGGAATACTACATCCAGCTGCCCAGCCACTCAACCAGGCCCAGCCAAGTTGACACACAAACCGAACTACCACAAGGACTAAGGTATGCCATGCTATTTTCAATCGCCTCATATGCATGTGAAAACTAGACCACTGTCTAGTTTTTTAAGTTTTTTTAAGGAAGACAGAAGAATTGATGCATTTGAGTCCTGGTATTGGCAAAAATATTGACTATACCATGGACTGCCAGAAAAATGAATAGATTTGTCTTGGAGGAAGTCCAGCCAGGATTTACCTTAGATGTGAGGATGATGAGGCTTTGTCTCACATCCCTTGGACATGTTACCAGGAGGGACCACTCCCTGGGAAGGACATCACACTTGGTAAAGTAGAGGGTCAGTGAGAAAGAGAAAGACCCTCAATGAGTTGGATTCACACAATGGCTGCAACAGTGAGCTCAAACATAGCAATGATTGTGAGGATGGCACAGGACCAGGCAGGGTTTCATTCTGTTGGACATAATGTTGCCATGAGTCAGAACCAACTCAAGGGCATCTAACAACAACAGTGTTTAATTAGATGGGAGGGATGAGGGAGAAGAAGGAGGCAGGGAAGATTCTGAGGCTTCAAACCAGAATTCCCAGGAGGATTCTGATGTCATAATGGAAATAAGTAGTGGTACCAGGTTGGAAGAGACAGATGACAAGTGTGGTTGGGGTATAAAACATGATAGTTTACAACACGTTTCTGCCTTTGTTACAGATACTTGTACAGCAAATCTTTGTTGCTTTCATCGTCTGGTGTGTGTGTGACAAAAGCACTTATCCGTATCTTTTTTCATGTTGTGAGCTCTGCTGGGCATTCTAGTTCCCTGGAGTTAAAGAGAAATTAAAGGGAAATGGGAATGAAGTTGGTTGTATATTTTAACATGCTTTTGCTTTCATATGAATAATATCATACAGATTAATTGTCTATTTGATTAACTTCTTGCAGAGATTGTGGTGGAAAATTAAACCCACACAGTTTGTGTATTGCTCCTTAAAGAAAATTCCTAAGTAAGAATTTTTTAAAAAGGTTAGAGCCATTTTTCCTTAGTGATGTTGAGTCTATTTTTATCACTGTAGAAGAGGTCTCATGAAAATGCATAATATTACATACACAGGTTAGCTTTATACATAATGTTTTTGGGGCCATTTGTCTGCATTTATATGTGTATTTACATGCTTATTTTGATGGGAAACTTGATATTTTGCATTTTGTTCAAGGTATTACAAGCCAATATCTGTGCACTTGTTTCAGGACTTTCATTACTCATTTACTCATGGATGTAAAAGTAACAGCTCATTTTATTTGTATAGTTTTTCTTTATTTACATAGTATTTTCATAAACACTGTAAAGCTGAAGCCAGAAAAAAATGACAATAACTTCAGGAAAAAAAAAAAACCTCATGGGAAATATTTTTGTATCTTTTCATGTACATTTAAAGAACCAAAATGAAAACAAATTCAAGTCTAAAAGGTTGCCTTGAACCTTCAACTTTCTACTTTCCTGAGGTTTTGTTGACATGCTGTCAGCGATTCTTTAAATAATCACTTACACATGTTAAGTGGGAATTTCTGCTTAAAGAGTAGAAAATTACATGCATTTGGCTTGTTTTTTGTATTCTTTGTTTTGTTTTTTCTTGTGTTTGAGAGTGCACCCTCTGGATTCAGAGCAAATACTACATATTTTAGAAAGTTGATAAATAAAGGAGGAGGCACTTATGTGAATAACCATACTGGACAAATGTTAGTGCCATTATCTCTTAAATTCAAAGTGAATTTGAAATGCCTCATTGAGAGATAAAACTCTTTCTTTAGTATTGCTTAATTGTATTTACGTGTCTTCTGTAATAACAGATTATGTATAATAGCCATATATAATCACAGAAGAAAAAACAGAAGGAACAATGCTTTAATCACCTCATTATATTAAGCAATGAGATATACTAAGCAATGAGATTCTAGAGAATGTTCTAGAATATGCATAAGTGTGTTTCTGTGCTTTTACCATAGCAATGAAAAGACCCTCAAGTGCTGGTTAAGTGAGATTATCTTTACAGTCCGCTTATTAATAATCCTGATGAAATTGAAAACTAAAGGAATCTTCTGGCCTAGCAGATGTTAAGTCATGATAATATTTATCACAGTTAACTATTATTTACCTAAAAGTTTAAATTCTCAGTGAGTGGCAGTTTGCTTTTTATTTGCTTAATTCAGCTCAATATCCTTTCTGTGGCTGGATTCCTTGATATACTCCTCAAAGGTTAGAGGCTCAGACCCTGAATAATGCCACACCATGACCTTTTCCTGTAATATTTTTTTAAATAATTAAAAATGGTTGAATTTTTTTAAGGGGGAGAATGAATATACAGTTAATAGTCTGTGCCAGCTTTGGAATGGAAGCAGTCATTGATTCATTCATTCTTTCAACAAATATTTATGGGGTACCTGACGGACCCTGGGCACTGCTGGCACTGGGATAAGGCACTTGATAAGCTTATCACCTTTCACATTAAGCAGAGTTTCCTTCCTTTATGCTAAATATACAGCTTACTTTGTTTCCAGTGTACTGTCAAGGGAAAGATGGAACATTTGTCTCAAACCTTACTTCATTTTCTCAATCTGGTATTCACGGTTATTTTCAAAACTAAACAAAGCAGTGTTGTGGGCTGCCATTAAACCATTGCTGTCAAGTCAATTTTGACTCACAGTGACCCTATAGGACAAAGTAGAACTGCCTCATAGGACTTCCAAGACTGTCATCATTATGGAAGCAGACAGCTATATCTTTCTCCCACAGAAACTGGTGGGCTTGATCCGGGATCTTTCAATTAGCAGCCGAATGCTTAACCACTGTGTCAGGGTTTTAGAGCTCCTTTGCGTATTGCCATTAGCTATCATTTATTAAGGTGCTTTGCTGTGTTTCATTTTTCTTTTTATTGTTTGCTATTTTTCAAAGGCAAGTTCTTATCTTTGTATCTGACAGCAATGGATACACTGGCCTATACGGAGATCCACTTGGGTGCCATGCAATTATGAAAATAAATATTTACTCTGAAATTTATAAAGCCTGTGCATTCTCTATATTTCCATCACTGTGCCATGAAATAGTCACTCACATATTTTTTTATTCTATAAATTAGAAAATACTGAATAATTCAACAGCTT
The DNA here is from genome assembly GCF_000298275.1 of Orycteropus afer afer. Taxonomy (NCBI): domain Eukaryota; kingdom Metazoa; phylum Chordata; class Mammalia; order Tubulidentata; family Orycteropodidae; genus Orycteropus; species Orycteropus afer. The sequence continues at coordinate 1,184,292 of NW_006922021.1, forward strand.
GGAAATTTCAGAACTTCATTCTACAAAGTAGCTGTAGTCCCCGATCTCTATTTTAATATGCTGCCAGTTATTGCAAATCATAATAGCACAATACAGGGCCTGGGATGAATATCACTCACTCAGTTGTTCCCCTGAATGGCTTCAGGGTATGAAGTAAACTATACTACATCACTGTCCTCATAATGAGGTCGTTCTGCTGGATAAACAAGCTCCCTGCAGGCCCTACCTGCTGATGGGATCCAGTGAACCAAATATTTAACACTTCACAGAGGCTCCTCCTTGCCATTCTTTAGTATTGCATGCATCATTTTCAAGAGAAAATTTGATGCAAAGAAGTAGAAAATTTAGCTCCTGACTCCTGGGTCCATTGCTAAAACCTGGCTTAGTAACAAAGCTTCAATTCAATTTCTGGGTCCTGCGAGATAACAAGTTTCAAAGTTCCCAATAAGATTGCAGAAATCTAAATTCTTGTTCTATCTGATGAGTTTACACATAGCATTGCAGCATTCAGTGAAACCAGTCTATCCAAGGAACCCACTGAAACAAAACACAGAGTTAATGTGGTTTTTGATCATTTGTTGGAAATATTCAATGAAAAAATTGGGAAATTTTTTTAGTCCAGTGTTGAAAAGATGACACCTTTGCTTTAAATGCACCAAGAATGAAGGCTTATGTAGGGGGGAAAACAGCACATTTCAGAAATAATAGTCTTTGATAAGTCTCATGTGCTGGGATGTTAGTATGCCAAGTTTGGTTAAGATGTATGTGTGTGTATTTGTGTTTGTGTATTATGTTTTCCCCTCTGACTTCAGTATTACAAAGTTAATAACCTTACTGTCTCATAGTTTTCATGCATAAGTTGTATAACTGTGAAATCAAAGACACATGTGTTCATTTACATGACTCATGATGGAAATACAATGCCATATACAATTTGATATAGACATGAGCAGAACACCATGGGAG
>NW_006922021.1:1185442-1187385 GCF_000298275.1 Orycteropus afer afer
TGAAGATTGTTTATGTATGTGCCCCATCCCCAGAGCAGCCATAACTGACACGTGCATAGACAGCCACCTAAATAAGGGCAGTCAATTCCTAGGCAGGTAATTAACCTACGTCTTGGCTTTCTGAGAAGAGATGAGCTGGCTCAGTTAGATTCCTCTTCTCTGAGGAGGGACAGAGAGCTTAAGGAAGATTTAACATCAGAGCAACCATGATGGTCAAGTGGAAACAAAAGTTATAGGGAAAGAGAAAATAAATAAGTAGAGAGTGACAGTCCTAGAGAGATGTGAATGGAGATGATTGATGTGCAGAGAGAAACTCAGAAAAAGGAGAGATCGGGAGACCCATTAGGGAAAGAATGAGAGATCAAAGCCTACTCCTAGGACTTGATTGTTACCAGCTTTTAATCTGTGAATCGAAATTCCATGCACCCTTACAATAAATACTTTTTGAAGTATTTAATATTCTAAAATTTGCACCTAAACCACACACACATGCACACACACACACATATACACAAAATATTTCATAACTGTGATTATACTATAAGAAGCAGATATCTGTTTTCTGCATTCTCCATTAATATGATATAATGAGCAGTTTCTTTAAACACTGTCTTAAAAAATGGTTAGTAGCTGTGTTTATATTTGTTCTGCAAATACATCTTAATATTATTTGATATTTAAAAACCAAATAACCAAGCTCACTGCCATCGAGTCAGATGCAATTCATAGCGACCCCTCCTTGGGTTTCTGAGGCGGTAACACTACAGAAGTAGATTGTCCAGTCTTCTTTCCGAGGAGTGGCTGGTGGGTTTGAACTGTCAGCCTTCTGGGTAGCAGTCAAATGCCTTAGGCACTAGGCCACCAGAACTCCTTATTAGATATGTAGGCTGTGTTAACTGTATCCTAACACATAACACCATGATAAATGTCATGTTATATACATTTTGTTTGAATTTCTAATTTTGCCTTCAGCTTGAATATTAAAAGGAGGATTACTCGATCAATGGGTATCATATGTTTTACTAAATTGCTTCCAGTTAGTTTACACCAATTTTTATTCCTATGAGCAGGGCATGAGAGCATCTGTTTTATACCATTCTAGCTACACTAACTATACTTCTATGTCATTTTATTGTCCTCTACTCAATGTCTGTTCTTAACTGCTTACAAACCTACAAAAAATCAACAAACAAACAAAAACAATGGCCCTGGTAAGATTTTCTCCATTTCATGTACTTTTGTAGTCTTTTCTTTCAATCTTCCTAATCTGCAGTGATGACTCTGAAATCTACATATCCATCTGGGTTTCTCCTTGATGATTCTCAAATGCATCATCCATTTGCTAATTGGATCACTATGAGCTACAAACGCAATGAAATCTTATTAATGGTGGTTATTAATGGGAGGGGCTTTTTTATTTATGTATTTTCTTACTCTCTGTGCTTGGAAGTTCTGGTGACGTAGTGCCTAAGGCGCTTGACTGCTAACCAGAAGGATGGTGGTTTGAACCCACCAGCCACTCCTCGGAAGGAAATTTGGGCAATCTACTTCCATAGTGATACTGCCTCGGAAACCCAAGGAGGGGTCACTATGAGTAGGAGACGACTGGAGGGCACATAATAATAACAACATGTGCTTACCTCAACCTGTCAGGTCATAATTGGTGATCTCATCTAATATCATTAACCGACTCAACAGTACATAACAACAACATCGTGTTTTAAATAGTACACATTGATAAAGTAATTTAATCTTTACACTTTCACATTCACACAGGAATAAAAGTACAAAACAAAAAAGAAGGGGGGCATTTTCTGAGTCTTGTGAAATTCATGTATACTAGAAAATGTAAAAACACGTCACTTAATATTCTGAACTTCACACTCCCCCCAAAAAACACACCATTATAGGAGCTCTGGTAGCATAGTGCCTAAGGCACTTGA
>NW_006922021.1:1187485-1190067 GCF_000298275.1 Orycteropus afer afer
GGTTCAAACCCACCAGCCACTCCTCGGAAGGAAGGTTGGGCAATCCTACTTCCGTAGTGATACTGCCTAGGAAACCCAAGGAGGGGTCGCTATGAGTCAGGGCTGACTCGACGGCATGCAACAACAACAACAACAACAACATATACTTCCATATCAAATCCAATGTCTTTACATAATTAATATAGAGGATTGAATTATGTAGCAAAACCATGATGAATACAATTACTAATTAGTTTCCTTCTCATGGCTTCTAGTCTTAGACCAGTCAAGTAAAAAAAGACAAATGGATAAATCCATGCATACCTTTCTCTTTCAAATTAATTCCCTAATGTTCAGGTCTGCTTTGTACCAAGTTTAGCAGTGCCTTCATTACTATTTTTTCCTTAGAATTAACTTGAAGACTTTTATAGTCCCATCCACTTTTGTTCCTTTCTTGTTGAAGGCACCTCAGAAAGACACAGCAATAGGGCCCATTTTATGTGCAAATGGATTTGAGTTCAATGGTATATTCAAACAAGCTCTGAATTATTCTGAAAGGAGAGTTTTGTGAGGGACCAACTCCCAGATTTCTTGTACCTCTGCACAGTTACTTCCATCAGTGACATGTAGCATAATGATATTAGCATCAATTACTTCGGTGAGTTTGGGATCCAAGGGTCCATTTGGGGGCCAGCCTAGGAGTGTTATCATAAATAAGAACTGTGAAACCTTGGCTCCTTTGTGAGAAGTTCACAACTTCACAACTTTATAAACATTTTCAGTAATTCATGTCCACTAATGGCCAAGGGGGGGTCACTCTGAGTCAGGATCGACTTGAAGGAAGACTGGTCAATCTACTTCTGTAAAAATTTACTTCCTCAGAAACCCAATGGGGGTCACTATGAGTCAGGATCGACTTGAAGGCAGTGAGTTTGAGCTAATGGCCTCTAATTAAGGCACAACCTTTTAAATAAGCTGACAATTAGTTATCCGAAGTATAAACAAGAAAACATTCTTTAATGGGCTGTTTAGTCTGACAGACATTTAGACATTCTCCTCCACCCAAACAATCATATACATTCACTTACTCAGTTAAACTCATAAGGCACTCTTGAAATTTTGAGTTGACTCTCTTATTAAACCCTATTTTCACAACCAAAAGAAGTGGGGATAAACAGCATTTTAAAAAGATAACTATCAGCAATGGTATTAATTGGACGTCCGTGAAAATTTGCATATGCCTGTCCCAAAAAGAGATAAAATACACACAATTCAAAACTTGGTCCTATAATATAGATACTCCCTGTATATAATGAATGCAGTAAAATCCTATTATAATACCTCTGCCTAGATAATCAATTTTATGATGATATTAAAAAAAAAACAAACTCACTGCCTTCGAGTCAGATCTGACTCATAGCGACCCCTCCTTGGGTTTCTGAGGTGGTATCACTACGGAAGTAGATTGCTCAACTTTCCTTCTGAGGAGTGGCTGGTAGGTTTGAACCACCAGCCTTCTGGTTAGCAGTTAAATGCCTTAGGCACTATGCCACCAGAGTTCCATATGATGATATATATATACCCAAATTATGTTCTCTGATATATAAGCACCATTGTACACTCTACTCCATTTCTACATTGTGGAAAGGTCATAATACAGTTGTAATTTTCCTCCAGGGCTCTACCCTGCTAATTGTCTATTATAAAAGGTGTGTGTAGCGAAGACCAAAGGCCAAATTAAGAAGAAATTTCAAATCAAGGAGCATAAAACGAATCAAAATAAATGCAACATGTTGGGGTCAATTCAAGTAACTCATTCTCTCATCCTGACTGATTTGAAGGATTTGAAGGAAACATATTCTTTATATACCTAGCATGCATGGATAATTTCTTAAGAACTAGTATATTGTAGTTCATTAGCTTTGCTTTACCGACCAAAAAACAAAACTCACCAGTCACTCCCTGGAAAGAAGAGTGGGAAATCTGCTTCTGTAGAGATACTGCCTCAGAAACCTAAGGTGAGGTCGCTATGAGTCAGATCTGACTCCACACCAGTGAGTTTGCTTTTTTTTTTTTTTTTTTTGCTTTACTGACACATTAATTCATAGTTATTTAAACTTCTCTGAATAATTGAAAACTATACAGCTTATACTCATATTAAATATTCTTTAAACCATAGGTAGAAACAGCATTTGATAGTACGTAAAATAAACAAAACCAAAAGAAGTTTCTCTGAGTAGATCAATAAAATTGATAAACGTCTGGCAAGGCTAATCAAGAAACAGAATTTGCTGAAAACTATAGTGCAATTATTATCTACATTGGTTTGTATTTTACACACAAGTACATGTATAGTAATTAAGAGCCTAGCTCCTTACAGCAGAGTTTATGTTTGCAATGTATGGATCGATGTTATATTGTTGTTGTTAGGTTCCATCAAGTTGGACTCCCCACGAATCTATATACAACAGAATGAAACACTGCCCAGTCCTTCACCAGCCTCACAATCCTGAGCCCATCATTGCAGCCACTGTGTCAGTCCCTTATGTTGAGGGCTTTCCCCTTTTTCACTGACCCTCCACTTTACCAAGCATGATATCCTT
>NW_006922021.1:1190267-1194629 GCF_000298275.1 Orycteropus afer afer
AGAGGTCTTTTGCAACAGATTTTCCCAGTGCAGTATGTTGTCTGATTTCTTGACTGCTGCTCCCATTGGTGTTGATTGTGGAACAAAATAATATGAAATCTTTGACAATTTCAATCTTTTCTCCATTTATCGTGATGCTGCTTATTGGTCCAGTCATGAGAAATTTTGTTTTCTCTATGTTGAGATAAAATCCATATTGCAGACTGTAGTCTTTAATCTTCATCAGTAAGTGACTCAAGTTATTTTCACTTTCAGCAAGTAAGGTTGTATCATCTGCATATCGCAGATTGTTAATGAGTCTTCCTCCAATCCTGATACCACGTTTTTCTTCATATAGTCCAGCTTCTTGGATTATTTGCTCAGCATATAGATTGAATAAGTGAGGAAAAAGGATACAACCCTGATGTATTCCATTCCTGATTTTAAACTATGCAGTAGCCCCTTGTTTTGTTCAAATGACAGCCTCCTCGTCTATGTACAGGTTCCTTAAAGCACAATTAACTGTTCTAGAACTTCCATTCTTCTCAAACTTATCCATAACTTGTTATGATACACACAGTCAAATGTTTTTGCATAGTAAATAAAACACAAGTAAATATCTTTTTGGTATTTTTTGGTTTCAGCCAAGATCCACCTGACATCAGCAGTGATATCCTTCATTCCATGTCCTCTTCTGAAACCAGCTTGCATTTCTGGAAGTCCCCTATCAATATACTGCTGCAACCATTTTTGAATTATCTTCAGCAAAATTTTACTTGCGTGTGATACTGATTTTGTCTGATAATTTCCACATTCTGTTGGATGACCTTTCTCTGGAATGGGTACGCATATGGATCTCTTCCAGTCAGTTGTCCAGGTAGCTGTCTTCCAAATTACTTGGCGTAGAGAGTATGTGCCTCCATCATGGCATCTGTTTGTTGAAACATTTCAACTGGTATTCCTTCATTTCCTGGAGCCTTGTTTTTCACCAATTCCTGCAGTGCAGCTTCGACTTCTTCCTTCAATACCATTAGTTCTTGATCATATGCCATCTCCTGAAATAGATGAACATTGACCAATTCTTTTTGGTACAGTGACTCTTTGTATTCCTCCCATCTTCTTTTGATGTTTCCTGCATCATTAAATATTTTGCCCATAGAATCTTTCAATATTGCAACTCAAGGCTTACATTTTTCCTCAGTTCTTTCATCATGAGAAATGCTGAGTGTATTCTTCTCTTTTAGTTTGCTAACTCCAGGTCTTTGCACACTTCATTATAATAACTGACTTTGTCTTCTTGAGCTGCTCTTTGAAACCTTCTGTTCAGCTCTTTTATTTCGTCATTTCTTCCATTAACTTTAACTACTCTCCACTCAAGCACAAGTTTCAGAGTCTCTTCTGACGTCCATTTTGGTCTTTTCTTCCTTTCCTGTCTTTTTAATAACCTTTTTTCAGACACCTTAGGAGAGAGAACCACCGTATCTGCTGACTCAGGACCATAGTATCAGGGGGCACCAGGCTCAACAAGCACAACATACTACATAAAAATCTTGTTCCACAACCTAGTGTGGTGAGTAGCAACTGGGGTCTTAAAAGCTTTTGAGCAGCCATCTAAGATGCAGCTACTGGTCTCCTCTCATCTGAAGTGAAGAAGAGTGAAGAAAACCAAGGGCATTGGAAATGATCAGCCCTAGGATATGATGGACCTCGAGACCAGAAGAACTAGATGGTGCTCAGCTACCAATGCCAACCAGGATCAAAATTTGAGATGCTGGAGAGAGTGGGAGGAAAAATATGGAACAAAATTCAAAAACACAATAACGACCAGAATTACTGGTTGATTGGAGTCTGGTGGGACCCCCAAGACTATGGCCCTGGAATACAGTTCAGGCCTGGGATAAAACTCACTCCCAAGGTCTGGCTCTCAGCCCAACAGCAGTAAGAACTATACATTCTCAATACATATTAGTATTATTTTTGTTCTAATAGACATTAATTAAATATGTGTTGAGTGAATGAAATAATTAATTTATTTTATGCTATAATTAAATATGTAAATACCTCCTCAGTGTAAGAATATGCCATTTTCACCACAGCTTCTATTACTGTGAGTGTCATCCTTTTTTAAAATTATTAGGATGGTCATTCTTTTGTGCATAGGGTTGCTATGACTTGGAGTCAAGTCAAAGGGACCTAACAAAAACAGCAACAGTATGGTCATGGTGTTACTATGTTTGTTTTTGATTATTAGAGATTGAACATTTTGCCATCTGCATGATTCTCTGAAAACAACCCACGTTTCTTCTCCCTTCATTAATATTTTAATTGTCGAGATACCTGTTTCCATAATCTGTTCAATGTAAAGCACAATAGGCTCAATAATTAGGGCAGTCAGAAATATAACCAATATGCCATTTTCACCACAGCTTCTATTACTGTGAGTGTCATCCTTTTTCAAAATTATTAGGATGGTCATTCTGTTGTACATTGGGGTTGCTATGAATTGGAGCCAACTCAAAGGGACCTAATAAATTTTTCTTTCCAAAATTACTAAAGCACATTCAATCACTCTTATGTTAAAGTGAATCAAATGCTAATTTCCAAAAGATTGAATGGCTATGAATATAATCCTTTGGTAATGAGAAATTTAGCATTATTTAAGAGATTTTATTGCCTATTTAAGAATACTCAGGAATATATGGTGAAGTTAAAGGTCATTGTTCCTCTGTTGAGCCCATGTGAGGCAGTGGTTAAGCACTTGCAGAAAGAAGACTGGGCAACCTACTCCCGTAAAGATTCACTGCCTCAGAAACCCAAAGGGGGTCACTATGAGTCGGAATTAACTTGATGACAGTGGGTTTGTTTTGTTTTGTTTTGTTTGATACTTCCTGAGAGGTCATTGGTTCCTACCCACCAGCCACTCCATGGGAGAAAGATGTGACAGTCTGCTTCCATAAAGATTTACAGCCTTGGAAACCCTATGGGGCAGTTCTACTCTATCGTATAGGGTCCATATGAGTTGGAATCAACTTCACAACAGTTGGTTGGTTTTTTTTTTTTTTTTTTTTTTTTTTTTTTTTTTTAGCTTATTCCATCCACTGCTATCAAGTCAGATCCAACTCATAGTGACCCCTCCTTGGGTTTCCAAGGCAGTATCACTACAGAAGTAGATTGTAGATTGCCTTATCTTCTTTCCAAGGAGTGGCTGGTGGGTTTGAACTGCCAGCCTTCTGGTTAGCAGTCAAATGTCTTAGGTACTACACTATTTTGTTCATACCATCATTAGAAGCAAAGTGTATTATGTGGATATTTATGTGTTTGTGCCATTCACTGGAAAGTGAGGTCTTTGAAAGAAGATATTGTATTTTTTTTGAATGAAGATATTATATTTTTGTGTGTGTGCCTGCAAAAGCAAATAAAGAAGGATTGATTACAGTATTGAGCATTTTTTACCAATGACCTTAGCTTATTATTTTCCCCAAATAAAATATTGTTAATAAGCATAAATTGGGCAAACAATAGTATTAAATTGCCATGAGATCCAGTCAACATTTAGTTACCATGAAAAAGATGAAGTAGAAATGTGTGTGTGTCAGTTCAACATAATTCCCTGAGGGAAAAAAAAAAAACAACTCACTGCCATCGGGTTTCCGAGGCTGTAAGTCTTTACGGAAGTAGATCGCCCAGTCTTCCTTTTATGGAGCAGCTGGTGGGTTTGAACTGCTGACATTCTGGTTAGCAGTCAAGTGTCTTATGGAAAATATTCCCTCATGGTAATAAAGAAAGAATACAGAATGCTAAGCTTGATTACTTCTCAGATATCTGGCTGCTTCGACTCTGACTTTCCTCCAACATACCTGAGCATGCTGTGCAAAGTACAGAGCTGTTATAAAATAAACCCTAGTCAAATCATAGACTTATGTTATAGGGATATCAAGTGAGTGGTTTCACCTGAGGTAGAGAGCATTACCATATTTTTACACAGATAATGTGTGCATTAAACAGTTTTTGCAAACTGCACAAGTCCCTCACACATTGCTTTCCTATGTGCCCTATGCACATTACATGTGTGGGCATGTTATACGTGGAAAAAACATGGTAAGATTCTGTAATATATCAAACCACGCTTATTAGGCTTGGGTCTGTTCCACAATCAGCTCTTGACCTTGTTTTGGCTGAAGATATTGAGCTTCTCCATTGCCTCTTGCCACAGATGTAGCCAATCTGATTCCTGTGTGTTCCATCTGGTGAAGTCCACGTGTGTAGTCGTTGTGTATGTTGTGGAAAAAAAGGTATTTACAACGAATAAATCATTGGTTTTGCAAAATTCTATCATATGATCTCCAGCATTATTTCTATCACCAAGGCCACGTTTTCCAACTA
>NW_006922021.1:1195540-1196637 GCF_000298275.1 Orycteropus afer afer
AAAAAAAAAATCCCTCCTAAAACTAGGGTGATTGGATATTATGGGTGATTTCTTTTTTTGCAGATCCTTTAATCCTGTGATTATATTGAGATACACACACACACACACACTCTCATTCTCTTGAAGGAGACTCACTTTTGAGTGAGCACTAGCCATTTAAGTATTTTGTGTGTGTGTTTGTTTTTGTTCTTTCTCCCAGCTTTAATCTTCTAGGACACTTGTCAAGTCAAAAAGTAATTGTACCTTCAACCTGTAGACAGGCTAAAAAGTCAAGGTGTCTTAATATTTAATTTATTATTATTATTTATTTATTTTAAGAGTTTGTTTTACATTCAACATTATGGGTACATTTAGTTTTACTGCCCATTTACCATGTCCAACCCTAACTCAGTCTCCTCCCCTCCCTGTGCAGCAACCCTCCCCCCATGCCCCTCATAGCTATGCACTCCTGTTTGTCCTGCATTTCCTCCATGTGAACATTGCCCCTCTGGTGCCCTGTGGTCTATTGCTCAAAGGGATGTATTTCCATAGAGTATGTGGATGATTTAATGTCCATACCCTGGCATGTAGAAAAAGGATGAAGTCTCAAGTATTGCACAACTGGAATGAAAATATTGTCACCTTCCAACTCAATTTCCTTTCCTATAGTCTATAAAATTTTGTTAGTATGCTAAACATGTTCACTTATGTGTATCTACGCCATTAAATTACACCCAATTAGAGTTTATCCATAGTCAGCTCTTGAAACTTTATGTCAGCCTTAACCATTTGCTGTTCATTTCTCTGTCTTGCATAATTCATAGCAAAATAAATTATCCCCACTATTTAAATCCTAATAAAAATTAATTGGAACAAAGAGATAAAAACTAAAGTCACTATAACAATTAGAACTGTCCAACAAAGAAAAGACTATGTTTGAAGAATTGGTAGAACTATTTTAAAAAGCCTGGGTGAATAACTCTTATGGGAACAAGAGGGTTCCTAGACTGTTGGAGTTCCAGTGGTCACATTTTTTTTTTTTTATTGTGATTTGGGTGAAAGTTTACAGAGCAAATTCACTTTCCATACAGCAGTTCACATACATTTTGTCTCATGAC
>NW_006922021.1:1196762-1198879 GCF_000298275.1 Orycteropus afer afer
CTACCTCAGGTAAATGTTCAACTCATATGCCTGTCTTTTGTTTGGCTGGAAGCCACAAGTGTGGGTTCAATTCCAGACCTGAAGGGCAGCTAGGGATCATAGGCTCAGTGGTTCCACCAGGCTCTATCAGACCAACAAAGCTGGTCCCCCACCTTTTCTTTTCCCCAAATGATTTTGAGTTTTGTTCCACATTGTTCTCTCTATCCAGGATCTCCTAAATAGATCCCCCTCCGAGTGGTTGACAGTGATAGCCAGGCACCATCTAGTTCTTCTGGTCTCATAGTCATATACGCTGTGGATCACATGATGTACCAGTCACTTGGACTAATTGTTTCCATGAATCTTTGGTTTTCTTCATTCTTCTTTGCTCTGGAGGAGGAGAGACCTATTGTTGCATCTAGAGGCTGCTTGCAAGCCTTTAAGATCCCAGTCGCTACTCGCCAAAGTAGGAGGTGAAACAATGTTATGTGTAGTATGTTATGCCAATTGAGGTTGATGTCCTCTTCGACTCTGGTCCCGTGCCCACAGGTTCAGCTACTCAGTTCCTCTGGGTAGCTGGCTGTGACCAAGAAGTGACTACAACCTTGTCCCTTGTCAGCTATACTATAAAACTGGGAATTCTTATAGAATATACAAATACATTTGTAGAACAATTGTCTGCCAACCCAATACATGGTCTTGAGTACACTCCCCGCTGCATAGACATACCTACTAGTTCAACCTGTCCACCCATCTATCCACCCATATACCCATGTTTGCCTTCACTGACAACACAGTACTGTATGTGCAAAAGGGTTCATCTTTGTTGCCGGCACCTCCCACGTACCTCTCTATATCTTCCTCTTCCTCAACCAATGGTCATATTAAAAAAAAAAAATTAAAATGGGGGAATAACATAAGCTTGACATCTTTTCATGGCCCAGGTGTTTAAAATCAAAACAAAATAAAGCAGTTATATGATTTACAGTTACTGTAATTATCATTTAAACTAAATGGCATATTAACACTAAAAATGAAGGAAAAATAATCACAGAATAAAACCATAGGCCTTTAAATTTAGCTTTTTGTTTAAAAAATCATTAGCAATCTTCTTTTTCTTTTATTGCCAGTTTTTTTTTTTTTTTTAAATACATCTCTATGAGGAACTAGTAGCAGTCAGAGGGCCGTGAGTGCTTGAGAACCACTACCTGGATTTCAGATGAAGGCCTGATGGCGCAGTGGTTAAGCCCTCAGCTGCTGACCTAAAGATTGGTGGTTCAAACTCATCAGCCACTCCACGGGAGAAAGATGAAACAGTCTGCTTCCATAAACATTTACATCTTTGGAAACCCCATAGGGCAGATGTACTCTGTCCTATAGGGTTGCTAGGGGACGGAATTGACTCCACAGCAATGGATTTGACAAGGATTTTTATACCAGAGCTCTTTCAACATCAGTGATATTAAGAATCATATTAGCTTACATTTCATGGATGTTTATATGCCAGGCACTCCACTAAGAGTTCACATTCACCAATTCATTTAACGATCAAAACAATCATTAACATGGATAAGTCATTTTAGACTGTTGATTTTTCAGGTAAGAAACTGAGATTTCAAGGGTCATAGTGCTAGAAAGTGGAGGACCACAGATATGAATTCAGATCTCTCTGACTCAAAATTATACACTCTTAACTGCCAACCTCTGACTTCATTTTATTTTAATGAAAAGCAGAACATTACACAGTATCTTCTTTCCCTTTCATTTATTTCAATTTTTCTTTTAAATAATGTAAACAGTGATGATATTCCTCTACCTTAACATTTCTGTTTTTGTTTTTGTTATTGTCCTGGTGCTGTTTTCATGGAACAACTAAGGAAAAAAAAAAAAAAAACAGTTCTACAAATTGAATATTCCATAATTAGTACTACCAAGGTTAGTTTTGTTTAAAAAAATCTTTTTAAATATAGTTGCATTCAATTTTAATTACAGGTTACTCAAAAACAAATACTTCACCTCAGGACTTTTTAATTGATATTTTATTGGTCCTCTTCATTAAAATTCCTTTTAATAGGAAGTGAAACAAGCAAAATGACCCATGATATCAGGTGTAAGTTACATTTCATAAGAAGCCATAA
>NW_006922021.1:1198979-1201517 GCF_000298275.1 Orycteropus afer afer
GAATTTCCATTGTTGTTGTTGTTTGCCATCGAGTCGGACCCGACTCATAGCGACCCATCCTTGGGTTTCCGAGGCAGTATCACAATGGAAGTAGATCACCCAGTCTTCCTTCTGAGGAGTGGCTGGTGGGTTTGAACCACCAGCCTTCTGGATAGCAGTCAAGTGCCTTAGGCACTATGCTTCCAGAGCTCCTTTCAGATCTAATTTTAAAAAATTATTGTATTATTATTAGTAATACAATTTTGAAATTTAGTTTCCTAAATTGACTGCTAATCAGAAGGCTGGTGGTTCAAACCCACCAGCCACTCCTTGGAAGGAAGGCTGGGCAACCTACTTCCATAGTGATACTGCCTGGGAAACCCAAGGAATGGTCACTATGAGTTGGACCCAACTTGACAGCAGTGAGTTTGGTTTTTTGGAATTATAAGCTTAGCTAATATCAATTACAACTAAAATTATGATTACTCTAATATTATTATTACTATTTCTGTGATACAATTTTCTTTTAACTAAACTAAAGAGAATAACATTTGAGACCTCTAGTCTCCCTGTTAAAATCTTTGCCAACATGAATACATACTAAATACACAACGCAACCACTGCTGTGGAGTAGGATCTAACTCATAGAGACCCCTACTTGGGTTTCCGAGGTGGTATCACTACGGAAGTAGATTGCCCAACCTTCCTTCCGGGGAGTGGCTGGTGAGTTTGAAACGGCAGCCTTCTGGTTTGCAGTCAAGTGCCTTAGTCACTACACCACCAGAGCTCCCACATACTAAACAGGTAACTATAAAATTGCATCTAATTTATAAATATCATTGGCTTAAACAAACATTTTATAGTATATTAAATATTTTATATTTGTTCCTATTCTCAACTTATCAAGTCCTTATAGAAAATCTTAAAAACATAATTTGTCCCAAAACTGATTTATTTCCTCTCAGAATTAAAATTTACTGATTATTCTGAGTAGAAACAGAAGAAATAATTTTTTAAAATTATATCTGAAAGTATGGTATCCTTCTGGAAAATGAAACTTCGAACAGAATTCACTATTACAAGGTAGATTTGAGCTGTACTTTTTGTTAGAAATAGAAAAGGCTTACACCATAAACCCTATGAAGAGCTGCCAAATTAGGGTCATAGAAGCCTGAGCCTAGAGCTGATAGCAAAGGAAATCCAATTTGAGTCTGACAAAGAGAAGCTGAGGTCTCATATGTGTAAACTTTATGGGATGGAGGGGAGCGGAGGGGAGAAACAAACTATTTTATATTTACCATCAGTACACTGTCAACGGTGTTAGCCTGTCAAGTAATCTTAGGTTTGCATTCTTGCATTTATTAAGTCTCATATAAAAACCTGTAAGACAGCATTTGTACCATGACCAGCAGACTTAGTTTAATAAAAAAATATTCCATTTGCAAACCTGACATCCACTTATGCCATATCATATAATAGGAAGGAAACCCAAAGGGCACTTCTGGAATTGTGCCCACATGTGTTTATTATTTCTTCTTAATGTAGCCCATAAATGCTAATAGCTTCTCTGTGGGGGAATGTTATTACAATTAGAAAGCTTGATTGGAAACAAAGAGAATAGATTTAGGAGCAACTTACTTTTGGAAAAGAAGTAAGTCCGGTTTTGCTATATTTGAGTTCTTCAGCAAACTTTGTAGTGATCACTGATTAGTAGAAATCAAATATCTGAGGACAAGAGTGGACCCTAGTCTATGAGAGTTAGCTGAACAATGTTGTTGACAATGAATTAAAATTTCAAAGATATTAACAACGACAACAAAACCCAAGGCTGTCCAGTCAACTCCAACTCATAATGGCTCTATGACAGAATAGAACTTCCCCACAGGGTTTCCAAGGCTGTAAATCTTTATGGAAGTAGACTGTCCTATCTTTTTCCTGTGGAAGGGCTGGGGGTTCCAACCTCCAACCTTTCAGTTAGCAGGATATTACTAGGATTTAAAAGTAAAGTACCACAAAGATGAACCAAGAGGTAATATGATTTTAATCTTAATTCTTGAGGCAAAGTTTTAATCTTTCTTTTTTGAAGTGAAAATTAGTCCAAGCTGTCCTTTTTTTACCTGATAGCATTCATTGTCATTCTTTTCTTTCTTTTTACGTAAAAACCTGATACAAAGGAAATTCTTCTTGGTGTAAGTCATGTATACTTAATATTTTTAAATTTTTTCCCCCTAAATTTGCACTTCTCCGCAAAGTGCTACCATTGAAAAGTGACATAGGAAACAAGAAGTATTCCAAAATGACCTTCCAGTGATCTGGGAAAACCCCAGTTCAGGGACTGAATTTAAATGCCGCATATAATAAAGGCTTTCACAAGTGCTGTCAAAGGAATTTCTGTTCGATTAAAACAACTGAAGGATACATTGCTTTCTGGAAATATTTCTATCCTGTTCCATCACCATTAAGCATACAATTCTCAAAATAAATTCCCCAGGGACTAATTTTCCTTGTAAAAATTACAGCCAGAGAAGTTATAACAACATGTTATCGTAAAATAAACTA
>NW_006922021.1:1201617-1206603 GCF_000298275.1 Orycteropus afer afer
GAGAAATTTTGATGGGATTAAAACATGCAGCATGACATATGGTATATATTTTTAACACATATAATAGGAGAAATAAATTGGATGAAGCATCTAAGCATTAATTCCCTAACTCCCACATCTCCTCCTGTCCATTAGGGATTTATCTCTTTCAGTTTGTCATGGTAATGTAAGCATGAAAGGATCTTTCCTACCTTCTGGAATTCAACTTGAGAAAGGGAGATAAAATGTCACTATTATTTATCTGCATCATTTAAGATGCTGTTTTTGTACAGAACAGAGAGATGTAAGTAGATAAATGCAGCCACCTCAACCTACAGGCTGTTGAAATGAAATCGGTCTTGCTAATATTTCTTATCGGTACTAATATCTTTCCATGCACTCAAATGATGTAGTGCATTGGGGCAGACTTTGCCCACAAATATTTCACTCTGGATACATCGGTGCTAACGTTATAAAGAGAGAAATTGCAAAAAGTTTCAGAAATTCATTAGGCTCGCTCTTCTAAAAGGAGGGGAAAGAAAGAGAAATAAATGTGTTTTCCTTCCTCTTTTTTACAAAGTATTTCTATGAGCTGTTTAAATTTTATTTTAAATGTTGCAAAAATGTAACTCTCGGCCTCTTCTGAATTTATTGCTCTCATGTCATTCAATGAATAATTTACAGTAGTGGGAGGAGATAAGGAAATTGGAAATTCTTCTATATTTGTCACTGTGAAGACAACATAGACAGTTTATCAACATACAGTAGATTCTTATTACTTTTGTGTGTGGACACTGAAGTCACTCAGCCTCTCTATGGTTGGTTTCCTCAATGTACAATAAAGATTCAAAAAGTGCCTTCCTCATAGGGTTATTTTCAGGATGAAATGAGGTAATCCAAGCAAATACTTAGCATGGTACTCAGCCTATTATAAATTCCCAGTAAATCATCACCATTAGGGAGCACTGGTGGTGCTCTGGTTAAAGTATTGGGCTGCTAACCAAAAGGTCTGAAGTTTGAACTCAATAGCTGCTCCATGGGAGAAAGATGAGGTAGTCTACTTCCGTGAGGATCTACAGCCTTGGGAACCCTAAGGGGCAGTTCTACTCTGTCCTAGAGTGTCAGAGTTGAAATCGACTCAACAGCAGTGGGTTTGGTTTTGTTTGTTTATCATCATCACTGCCACCACTACCACCATTACCACCATCAAGATCACCACCACCACCACCATTGTCATTATTTATTTATTTATACAAACAAAGCCAGGTGGAATTTAGCTTGATCTAAGAGAGGTTACTCCTAGATAAATGGCCCAGTGGTACAAATAGTATTTATGACAAGACTATCAGATCCTTGGGTCTTGTGACTTGAAAAAGGATCCTTGTTAAAGCAGAAGATATGCCCTCCCTTTCAATAGGAGCCTAAAAGCTCTTGTTGTTATGTGCCGTCGAGTCGGACCCAACTCATAGTGATGCCTCCTTGGGTTGCCGAGGCAGTATCACTACAGAAGTAGATTGCCCAACCTTCCTGACAGTTCCTTAACTTTTTTTTTCCCCCACTATGGTAGACTTCCAGAAAATGGGCTGGGACAACAGAAGACTCTTGAGGTTTACTAGGATAAAAATTCTTAAACTGATATAGGCATTGTCAGAATACATCTCTGCCAGACAACTACCCAGATTGCTGGGTTTGCTCTGTACCAAGGTCTTTGGTAAGATCCCCGTTGCCCAGATTCCTACAGTTCTTTTAGCTTTCTTGTTTGTTGTTGTTATGTGCCGTCAGGTCGGACCTGACTCATAGCGACCCCTCCTTGGGTTTCCGAGGCAGCATCACTACGGAAGTAGATTGCCCCATCTTCCTTCTGAAGAGTGGCTGGTGGGTCTGAACTGCCAGCCTTTTGGTTAGCAGTCAAGTGCCTTAGGCACTATGCTACCAGAGCTCCCTTAGCTTTCTTAGTTCTTCTCAATTAAGTAGGAGTATGATGAAACAGATGATGGACATCTGATAAAATTAACCATCTACTTTTCCTCAGCCCCACAGAAAAAGTCTTGTCCCTTAGCTCAGCTTTCAATCAGCCTATAATTCAGTAGATCTGCTATAGGTCCAAGTTATTTATATATCATTAAACAAATATTTATTGAGTACTGCTACATATCACTTGATCTTCTATGACCTAGAGATCTAGAGCCAAAGTGATGGGGACACAAAAACATAGGCATGGTTCTTGTCCTCAAGGAGCTTGCATTATCATGAGGAGTTAAAGAGCCCACTCTTAGAGGAGGTGTTTTCTAATGGTGCTGTTATTGTTAGGTGCCATTAAGTCGGATCTGACTAATAGTAACCCCATGTGTCACAAAATGATACATTGCCTGGTCCTATGTCATTCTCATAGTCTTTGGTATGCTTGAGACCATTGTTGCAGCTACTGTGTCAATCCATCTCATGGTTTCCCTCATTTTCCCTGACCCTCTACTTTACCAAACATGATGTTTCTAACATAACTCTTTTCCATAATCCTCTGAGATCAGCATTAACTCCTCTGTACCAAACCAAAAAACAAACTCACTGCCCTTGAGTCGGATCTGATTCAGAGACCCCTCCTTGGGTTTCCAAGGTGATATCACTGCAGAAGTAGATTCCCCAACCTTCTTTCCGAAGAGTGGCTAGTGAGTTTGAACCACCAGCCTTCTGGTTAGCAGTCAAGTGCCTTATTCACTAAGCCACAAAAAACAGCTTAGAGGGGCCACTTGACTGGCCCAAGGTCACAAATGTAGTAAGTGTTAGAGTTAGGATTCAAATCCCCATATTGATGACTACCTCCAATGATATGGCCTCAAAGTCCACTGTAGAGCCATGTCTTAGGAGCATTGGCTCCAGACCATCGTTATAGTCTTCCAGCTTTGATATTTGCCCGTTTATCAAGCTGGGCTTGTTTGTAACATTAATCTTGTTTTTCTTTGCTTTTTAAAATTTTCTTCAATCACAGTTTTGTTGTTGTTGTTGTTAGGTGCCGTGGAGTTGGCTCTGACTCATAGTGACCCTATGTACAACAGAATGAAACACTGCCTGGTTCTGCACCATTTTCACAATTGTTGCTATGCTTGAGCCAATCATTGCAGCCACTATGTTAATCCATCTTGTTGAGAGTCTTCCCTTTTTTTGCTGACCGTCTACTTCACCAAGCATGATATCCTTCTCCAGGGAATGGTCTCTTCTGAAAACATGACCAAAATAGGTGAGACAAAAGTCTGGTCATTCTCGCTTCTAAGGAACATTCTGGCTGCACCTTGTCCAGGACAGATTTGTTCATTCTTTTGGCAGTCCATGGCATTCTGAATATTCTTTGCCAACACCACAATTCAAAGGCATCAATTCTTTTTCGGTCTTCCGTATTCCTTGTCCAGGTTTCACATGCATATGAGATGACTGAAAATATTATGGCATGAGTTAGACGCACCTTAGTCTTCAAAGTGACATATTTGCTCTTCAGCACTTTAATGAGATCCTTTGCAGCAGATTTGCCCAGTGTAATATGACATCTGATGTCTTGACCCATGGGTGACCCTGCTAGTATTTGAACTACTGGTGGTATAGACTCCAGTCTCACAGCAACACACAAGCCACCACAGTACAAGAAATTGACAGATGAATGGTGGAATAACAGTTTTATTGAACTATAATTTACATGCCATACAATTCAGCTATCTAACGTAGAAAATTCAGTGGTTTTTAGTATATTTACAGAACTGTGTAAGCATCACCATGATCAATTTTTTGATATTTTCATAACCCCAAAGAGAAACTCACTGTCATTGGCAGTCACTCCCCATCCCCCCCAACCCCTCCAGTCTTAACAGTCCCTCATCTATTTTCTATCTCTATGGATTTGCTGATTCTTGATAGCTCATATAAATGGAACATGCTCCTATTTCAATTATTTTTTGTGATCATACTTCAATCTATTGAGCCAACTGATTTTTCTGGGAATCTCATCTCAGACTGAGTATTTATTTAGATCCTACCACTGCACTGAGCTTAACTGATCCTAACTCAATCTTCCTGAACACGCGCCATGCTCTAGCCTTTCTGTGATATGTATCACCACAACCTTTTCCCCATTAGCCTCTTTTCTGTTGCTATCTAAGATGAATTTGATTTTCTCTGTCATAACTAAACCTGGGCCCTCTGACAAATCATTAAAATATACTCTCCCTCTCTGATGACTTCTTCCTATCGCAATGTATCCTTTTGATATTGTGCTGTATGGTTCTTGTGGATAATCTCAGCTTCCTACACTACACTAGGCCATATGCAGCTATGTTATTGCTGGTGATACAAACCTACCCCTGAGCTTTAACAAATGGCAAACTCTGCTCTACGTACACTCCCAGTAAACAATCTAATTCAGTTCCTAGATTCTCCAAGTCCATCCAGTTCTCAAATTATGAAAACATATATGTTTTATTTAACACACATATGTGCAAACATATGAATATACTCACAAAAATATCTTAGTTATCCAAAGCAGAAAAGATTAATTTCAGTTCTAAGAATTAAATGGGTAAGAAGACAGAAAAGAAAATATCTAAAATAACTGTATTTTCTCTCCTAAGTAACAAGGGGAATACACAATTATGCTTCAAAATAGGAACACTGAAAACTAAAGCAAATAGTTTTAAAAAAGTAAGCATAATGAGTATTCTTTAACACACACAAAATAATAAGAAATATATCTATAATATTCATTATATGCATTGCATTTGGCAACTATGTTTACATGCCTTGTCTCATTCACTACTTATGGTAGCTCTACAAGGCAGCATTATCCTCATTTTAAAGATGGAGAAACTGAGGCTCTGAGAGACTGAATAATTCTTTCAGGAGAAGTAAAAGCACCAACATAAAACCAAGTCTGTGGGATGTAAAAAGCTTGCAAATGGGCACCTAGATGCAATGATGAGTCTCTCCTCATCCAGAGCAAAGAAGAATGAAGAAAACCAAAGACAC
>NW_006922021.1:1207273-1208299 GCF_000298275.1 Orycteropus afer afer
TGTTCTACCGAAAAGGAAAATTATTAGGTCTAGAGTTGGTAATAAGCAACTTGTAGTTCAATGTGACCACAAAACTTTCTAGAATGTTCTGAGTAGAAATGGGAAAGGTAGTTAGATGCATAAAGGAGAACTAGATTATGTAGGCATGTGGAAAACAGTCTAAGTGCTTTGTCTTTATTCTGAAGCATTAAAGTTATAACAAGTTTTAGACTGAGAGGGTTGTATAGAATTTAATGAAATAAATGATTGATGTAACTTCTCTGATGCCAAGTCCTATATTGGTGGCTGTGTCTTGCTTTTTATCATCACTGCTAAGAAGCTCAAAATAGCATTTAGAAATCAGTCATAAAAAAATTGTTGTCCTTTTAGTTGGTGTATTTGCATAATTTTTGCCTGTGATATTATTTTTATTTACTATTTAATTACATATGATTTATTGTAAGCAGTCAGAAATTGTGAGAAAGAGTTAGGAAATTAATCAGTTAATCAAACAGTATAATTTTTTTAAAGGGAGATTAGGCTGAGCTGCATAGGAAAATGTAGGCAACTTTTAAAAATGAAAGAGATTGGAGGTCATAAAAATAAATAAGTCATTTCAGAAATTTTATGAGGTTGGTGTTGGAGTAGATAGAATGGGAAAGTTTCAAAGATGAACTTTCTGGAACATTGTAGGTGCTTAACAAAAGTTTGGTAAAGAAAAGTAGAGAAAGAAGGAAGACTCAACTAAGCAATTAAATGGGTAAGTAAGAAGACAGAAAAGAAAATATCTAAAATATTTTCTCTCTTAAGTGATAAGGGGAATACAAAATTATGCTTCAAAATAGAAACACTGAAAACTAAGAAAAAATAGTTTTAGAAGAGTAAACATAATAAGTATTCTTTAGCACACATGTGCAAACATGAATATACACACACAAATATTTTAGTTATTGAAAGAGGAAAAGAATTTCAGTTCTTAAGAAAATCAATGTTCTAGCAAAAAAAAATCCAGAAGTTTTTTTTTCAATCTAATGACATGTTCTCAGA
>NW_006922021.1:1209244-1211348 GCF_000298275.1 Orycteropus afer afer
GAAGGGACCATTCCCTGGAGAAGGATGACATGCTTGGTAAGGTGGAGGTTGATGAGAAAGGGGAAGGCCTTCAAAGGTCTGGATTGACATGGTGGCTGTGATGATGGGCTAAAGTATAGCAAGGATCATGGAGCTGGTGCAGGATTGGGCTGTGTTTCATTTTGCTGTGCATAGGGTCACTATGAGTCGGAAATGACTTGACGGCACCTAACAACAACAGGTCAGGCTCACCTTAGTCCTCAGAGTGATATCTTTGCTCTTTAAGACTTTAAAGAGGTCTTTTGCATCAGACTTACCCACTGCAGTATGTTATTTCAATTCTTGACTGCTTCTTCCATGGGCGTTGACTGTAGATCCAAGTAAAATGAAATCCTTCATACCATAAGTCTTTTCTGCCTTTGTCATGGTGGTGCTTATTGGTCCAGTTGTGAGGATTTTTGTTTTCTTTTTGTTGAGATGTAACCCAAACTAAAGTCTGTAGTCTGATTTTCATCAGCACGTGTTTCAAGTCCTCTTTACTTTCAGAAAGCAAGATTGTTATCATCTGCATATAGCAGGCTGTTAATGAGTTTCCCTTCAAACTTGACATCATGATTTTCTTCATACAGTCTGGTTTCTTGGATTATTTGCTACATATACAGGTGAAAGTATGGTGAAAGAATACAACCCTGACCCACAACTTTCATGATCTTAAGCCACAGAGTATCCCCTTGTTCTGTTCGAATGACTGCCTCTTGGTCTATGTACAGGTTCTGTGTGAGCACAATTTAGTGTTCTAAGATTTTCATTCTTTACAATGTCATCCATAATTTGTTATAATTCACACAGTCGAATGCCTTTGCATAGTCAACAAAATACCAAGGCCATATTTTTCAAGTACCAAGCCTTCTTCATTTCCAACTCTCCCATTCCAATCACCAGCAATTATCAATCCATCTTGATCTTTGGCATTAGTGGTTGATGCAAAAATTTGAATAATAGTCATATTAACTTATCTTCCTTGTAGGCATATGGATATTTTCCTACCACTGACAATGTTGTACTTCAGGATAGATCTTGAACTGTTCTTTTGACAATGAATGTGATGCTGCTCCTCTTCAATTCATCATTCCTGATGTGTAGTAGACCATATGATTGTCTGATTCAAAATGGCCAATATCAGTCCATTTCACCCCACTAGTCCCTAGGGTAGGGATCTCTGGTGTTGTACTGATTAAAGCATTTGTCTTCTAATCAAAAGTCAGTGGTTTGAACCCACCAGCTTCTCTCTGGAAGAAAAATGAAGGAGTTTGCTTCTGTAAAGATTTACAGCCTTGGAAACTGATGGGGTTATTATGAGTTGGAATCAACTCAATGGTAGTAAGATTGGTTTGGTTTGAGAATGCCCTGTTGCAAAAAGGACATGAAAGTGGCATGTTCTGACCTCCTCTAACTTCACAAGAGGAAGACAGAATAATCAGCAGCAGCCCAAGGCTTATTCCTATGAGGCCAGACATGCCACCCCCCACCCACACGTTTGCCAGTTCTGACACCAACCATCCCTACCACGGCACTAACTACTTCTTTACTGGTTTTGATAATTTGTTGCAATGGCCACACAGAACTCATAGACAATACTCATGATTATGGGGTTTATTAGGAAAGTAACAGGCTACAATTCAGGTTCAGTAATGTGCTCAGGATACAATTCTATGATCAGGACAGTCTCCCCTCTGCTGTGCCCTCAGACATGCTTTTCAGGCCCTTGGCCTCTCTACCTGGCCTCTGTCCTGCTTGGGCAAGTGTTACAAAGCTATTTTAGCTCTGCCTATATGTGTACCTGGGAGCTTTGGTGGCATAGTGCCTAAGGTATTTGACTGCTACCCATAGGCTGGCGGTTCAAACCCACCAACCACTCCTTGGAAGAAAGACTAGACAATCTACTTTGGTAGAGATAATACCTCAGAAAACCAAGGAGGGGTCACTATGGGTCAGATTCAACTGGATGGCAGTGAGTTTGGTTTGGTCCTTTGGTATGGGTACACCTAGGTGTGCTCCACTCCATCAGCAAGCCTCTTGCCCAAGGACACTCAGCTTTTTCACTCTGTGGGCCAGGTAAGCCTAT
>NW_006922021.1:1212613-1215500 GCF_000298275.1 Orycteropus afer afer
TGAACTGGAACATGTTTGTTTGTTTTTTTTAATCCATGAATATACTCTTATAACCCTTCCATAATTTAAAAGACTTTAAAATTACAATTTCTCTCTCTCTCCTTTCTCTTCTCCTCTCCTCTCTGCTCAGCTCCTCTGCTCTACTCCTTCCTCTTCTCCCTCCCTCTCTCTCTCTCATACACACATATCTACATACACAGAAACATTTATACATGTATGTAGAAGCCTGAATTTCATTTTGAAATGTGTATGATAATTGTTTCATACAAGATGCCACTGGGTAGAATATCATATTCATAAACATAAATCATAAACATAAACTGTGGTATGAAAAGATTAAATTTCAAAAGATAATAGCATCGGTTCTATTTCCTTCTTGCATACTAAGAGAGGACTCTTGTATCTTTTCTCTGGGAATATACTCAATATTTGAAGCTACTTTTTTAGATTCATTAAGATTTTTGGTTCTTAGTTGAATTTCTCTTCCATCACTATCTCTCTTCTCATGGTAAACTGGATAAATTATTCAAGGATGTATATCCCCTCCCTGTTCTTTCATATCTGATTATATTTTCTCATTGCAGATGACATTTTCTCAACCTATTTACCTTTTAAATTGCCCACTAATTATAAGCTCAATTGTTTATGTCTGTTATTTCTGAATGTGATTCTCATTGATAACATAGATAGTACATGGTCTTAGTATCCATTTTTTGTTCACCTACATGCTTGACATTTTTCAGATTTAGGGGGAATTGTTCCCCTAAAGCCAGAGCTTCACCTTTGTGTTGCTGTTAAATGCCATGCAGTTGATTTTTTATTTATAGCAACCCATTTGACAGAGTCGATTGGCAGTCCTTTCTCCCACGTGGGTGCTAGGTGGGTTCAAACAGCCAACATTTTAGTTTGCAACCAAATGGTTAACCCTTTTTCCTCAAGGGTTCCAGGGCAACAATGCCTGATAAAGATCCTAATTGATCTCATCTGGATTTTCTAATCATCACTCTTCTGGTCTCCTGACAGGACCTACTTATTATACTGAATATGAAGTGATGTACTCCACATATCAAACTCTACCAAACACTTTTATCACTTAAAACCTTGGACCACAATGGCTTTCAGAATTAGGATCCAATCAATCCTGTTGGTTTTCTCAGTTTCTTCATCTGTAAAGTGGAGATAAGAATGACACCAACCTTATAGTGTAGTTGTGCTGATTAAATGAGCATTTTGTATAAAATGCTTGGATTGGTTTCAGCCACACAGTAACCCCTAAGCCACTTAACTTGCTGCCATAACGGCAATTCTGACTCCTAGTGACCCTTTGGGATAGGGTAGAACTGCCTGGAAGGGTTTCCAAGGCTATAAATCTTTATGGAAGCAGACTGCCTCATCTTTCTCCTGTGGAACAGCTAGTGAGTTTGAACCACCGGCCTTTAGTTAGTAGCCAAATGCTTTAGCAACTATGCCCCCAGAATCCCTAGTCACAGAGTAAGCACTATATATATGATTGTTGTTGTTGTTATGTGCCGTCGAGTCGTACCCAATTCATAGCGACCCCTCCTTGGGTTTCAAAGGCAGTATCACTATGGAACTACATTGCCCCATCTTCCTTCCAAGGGGTGGCTGATGGGTTTGAACCTCCAGCCTTCTGGTTAGCAGTCAAGTGCCTTAGGCACTATGCTAGCAGAGCTCCCACTATAGATATTAGCTGCTATTATTGTTACTATTATTACTATTACTATTATTCCAGGCTTCTTAACATGTTCTCATAGACTACTTAATTTCATCATCATGCCGATTTATTATTTTCTTTAATCTGCTTCTGTCTTCTATTATCAAAGACTTAACTCTCCGTGAACTGCCAACCTTCTGGTTAGCAGTCAAATGCCTTAGGCTCTATGTCACCAGAGCTCCACCCTATATATTTCTTTTACTACTGCATTACTTTGGGAGCTCTGGTAGCATAGTGCCTAAGGCACTTGACTGCTAACCAGAAGGCTGGCAGTTCAAACCCACCAGCCACTCCTCGGAAGGAAGGTTGAGCAATCCTACTTCTGTAGTGATACTGCCTTGGAAACCCAAGGAGGGGTCGCTATGAGTTGGGGCTGACTTGACGGCACATAACAACAACAAAACTGCATTACTTTAGGGCTTTTTAATCTGCCTGCTTAACTCACTATCCATTTTAGAATGTAATACCAAGAAAATTCTTGAAATTGGACTACCTCATCATTTAACGTGACGGATTGTAATTATAAAGGCAGTATTTTCCTCTTATCCATCTATTCATACAATCTACATTTGGGTTTATCCACTTTTATAAACATTAGGTAACCAATGATTATCTTAGACATGCCAGTTCATTTTCTTATTGTTTCCCAGAGAGGTAAGTTTTTTTCTATAATGGACAATGATGGACATTATTTTTATAATCAAGATTTTAGTAGTAGAAAATATAGCTTATTTTTGGTGCTCAAAATGTATTTTACTTGAAATGTTACAGCACATGAGAAAGTATTTACCAGGTCGATAGGGAACTGCATTAATCCCAATTTAAGAGTTTGTAAAATGACTTACAAAGGAGGTAGCCAGTATAAAGAGATAATCAATACAGTAAGTGAAATAAGTTTCATTTTGGTGCAAGAAGAATTTAACACATGTTTTCTGTTAAAAAAAAAAAACCAAAAAACCACTGGATTTATTCACTTGAGTTTTGGGATTGAAATAAAAATATACCCATGTGTAAGGCAAGTTATGGAAATTTCAATATGGCAATGGACTTTGAAAATGACATATTTTATCATCTATACTTTGTATAAGACTAGAAAGAATTATACAGTGTCAAAAGGGTGGAAATTTCTTTAGTCACTACTGAAGAACTAAA
>NW_006922021.1:1216727-1237571 GCF_000298275.1 Orycteropus afer afer
TACACATCCTGTACTCTTAACCTCTATTTGTTATTTTTCTTCAAACACTTATTACTACCGAAACATAAGTTTTGTTGGAGTCAGGACTCTCGTTTGTGTTGGTTTGTTTGGCTCTGTTCAGTTAGCAGTGCCTAGCACAGTGCCAGAAACACAGAAAGCACCTACTAAGTATTTGTTGAATGCAAGAAGGACTGAATGGATAAATAAAAGGTACAGCACTCAGACAAATAAATTACTTACATTGATTTCTCATTTTAGGAGACAACAATGTAAATTCAAAAAGAGTCAGTGTTCTTTGTGCTTTGTCTTTTTCAAGACACAAGTTAACATCAACCTAGTTGCAAAACAGAGATTATAAAACCCAATTCAATTTTGCCTCCTTCTCATTTCAACCTAATTTAAATTCCTTCTCAATGTTACTTTCCTGAACTTTGAATCATTCCGGAAAAGAAACGATCCAAAATAAATGTTTCCTGGTTTAGAATTAGTATGGTTGTTAGGAAAAATAACACATTCCTCACAAGTGAGATGGGATTAAAGAGGCTAAAATCAAGCCAAATGCCAGGTAAAAGGAAGTTATTCTCATTAAAAGGCTTGTTTTGTCTGTTGGGGGATTTTGGAGTTCTAAGGTTCCATAATAACATTATCTGTTATAGGAGATTAGGCAAGCAAGAGCCAGTTAAACTGCTGGACAACAGCCAATATACCATTGCCTACACAAATAGGAGTATATTTGAAGGTATCAGAGAAAGCCCCTGGTCTTATCTGAACACCCTTCATTTTCCTTGTGGAAAGCTTCTTATTTTGTAGTAATACAATGAAGAGAAATAAAATCTAATCCTTTAGACATCATGCAACAAAAGGAATGAGAGAGCAATACTTAAAAGACCTGAAGGGAAGAGGAAATGGTTTCTGGTGGTATTTGAGGAGAAATCATTCTCTGTTTTGAGCTCCAAATGCTGAAAATGAATAAGAAGCCTCAGAAGAATAGTATTCTCAGTGCTCAGAAAACTCCCCCATGATGTCTTATCCACAAGTCATAGTTTAATGATTTAATGCTTTCTTCATTTTCTGAAAATTAGGACGCATTGATAATACACACCTTACTCTCACACAAATTCAATAACTTGGGCATCACCAGGAGGCTCATCAAATATCTTTAATTATCTAGCTAAACTTTTGTTGTTGTTGTCTTGTTCCTATTTCTCAATTGTTGTTTTCTCTCTTACTTCCTTTAAGACTTCT
Organism: Orycteropus afer afer; assembly: GCF_000298275.1. Lineage (NCBI taxonomy): Eukaryota > Metazoa > Chordata > Mammalia > Tubulidentata > Orycteropodidae > Orycteropus > Orycteropus afer. Next base: position 1,217,973 of record NW_006922021.1, read on the forward strand.
TTTTCCTTAGTGACACTGTAAATATAAGTGGCGAGTGTGGTAATGAAATAAAATCCAATGAAGGAGAAAAATGTTATATTCCTCGTAAACAAGACGTAGGTTGAGGTAACTTGAGGAGAAAATTGAACCAGCAATCCTTATGCGCAACTGTTGTTGTTGTTGTTATGTGCCGTCGAGTCGGACCCTACTCATAGCAACCCCTCCTTGAGTTTCCAAGGCAGTATCACTATGGAAGTAGATTGCCCAACCTTCCTTCCAAGGAGTGGCTGGTGGATTTGAACCGCCAGCCTTCTGGTTAGCAGTCAAGTGCCTTAGGCACTAAAATCACTTTAACACCTTAAGGAAAGAGTTGTTGTTGTTGTCATGTGCCGTGGAGTCTGACCTGACTCATAGACCCCCTTCTTGGGCTTCTGAGGCAGTATCACTACGGAAGTAGATTGCCCAACCTTTCTTCCAAGGAGTGGCTGGTAGGTTTGAACAGCCAGCCTTCTGGTTAGCTGTCAAGTGCCTTAGGCACTACACTACCAGAGCTCCTTAAGGAAACAGAAGACATATAAAATGATGTGTACAAGTTCCTATGCAACACTACCAATTAGAAAAACGTTTTGATGTAAATAAGGTAATAAATTGAAATTCCTTTATCTTTATTTCTTATGCCTTTTCCTTATTTCACTGCTTTGGCATTTTGTATCTTAAGTTATACATACTTTTCAAAAATATCATTCAGCATTAATGAAGAAAATTAGGCCACCAGGGCCCTCTAATTTTTACTAAAATGTTCCCTCATATTCATTTAAGATTTTGACGTTGTTCTCCACTGTTTTCATATTCCGAAATCCATTGTCACTCATGTAATCTATAATTGCTGTAAGAAATACATATTTTGATCTTCATGATACTGAATACAGACTGTAAGTTTGATTCATATATTGCCTAATAATTTGAAAATGGTTAAATAACTGAGACTCTGATGTAAAAAAAAATTAAAAAGGTAACATAGAATGCTGTCAGTGTTAATGAGATGTAAACGTGATACTGTAATGGATTATTGCATTTCTGGGTCACAACAGCCTCTCCATAATCATTTAAGAATATTAATCAGGCAAAAGCTATCAAATAGTCTCACTTTGATGTCAAAATATCTGTGAACATTTTTCTTCTTCCTGTATCGCTTGTCCTTCTATCAGTTTACTAGTAAAGCAGAAGTCTGTGTTGTTGTTAGGTGCCGTCGAGTAGGCTCCAACTCACATCGACCCTATGGACAACAGAATGAGACACTGGCCCATCCTGAGCGAACCTCACAATCTCTGCTGTGCCTGAGCCCTTTGTTGCAGCCACTTTGTCAATCCCCCTCGTTGAGGACCTTCCCCTTTTTCTCTGACCCTCTACTTTACCAAGCATGATATCTTTCTCCAGGGAATGGTCCCTTCCAAAAACATGACCAAAGTAGATGAGGTGAAGTCTGGCCATTCTCGCTTCTAAGCAGCATTCTAGCTGCACTTCTTTCAAAAGCAATCCTAGCCAAGCATATAGTTTCCCAGACACTGCTCTTATTTTCCTCTAATCTCTTTAGGTTTTAAACATTTTTTTTCTGAGTAGGCCATGCAATAAGATACAAAATGTAAAAGGTATGAAAGGGTAAACATTGAAAAGTCTCCCTTCTGCTCCTGTCTCCCCAGCCAAACAATTCCCCTCCCCAGTGACAACCCCCTTAAGCAATTTCCAGTATGCACAGACCAAAGATAGTCTGTAACTAACACAATGTGAGTGTGTGTGTGTGTGCATATTCGATCTCCCAAGGGGTACCATTAGTCTGTACCATGTATTTTTTCCTTTAATAATATCTTTTTGAGATCTTTTCATATTAGTATAGTTAGAATTGCCTCTCTCTTTCTCATAAGTGAATGGTATCCATTGTAAGGATGAACTATAATTTTCTTGACCAGTCCTCTATTGATGGGTATTTAAGTAATGCCCAATCTTATGTAATTCCAAAAAAAATGTATATGTATGTGTACACACACACAGAGCTATGAGCCATTTCACACATGAATGAATGTATTTGCAAGAAAATTTCAAGAATCTCTGGGTCAAAGTGTGAATGTCATCTGAGCCTTGATAGATACTGTCAAATTTCTCTGCATATAGGCTCTATTAATTTAATTCACATCACTAATACATCAGATGATTCTCTACACCTTTATTTTTTAATTTGATCAACCTGATAGAAGAAAAATGTTTTATGTTTATTTACATGTAGTTTATTTTGAAAGAAATTTAATATGTTTCCATATATTTCAAAGTCAATTGAATTTCCTTTCCTATGAACTGTCTATTCATATCCTGTGCTCATTTTTGTATTGGGTTGTTGGTCTTTTCTTATTGATTTGTAAGAGCTCTTTATATACTGTAATATTATCTTGTCTGTTATATGAGTTGGATACAACTTTCTATTTGTGTTTGTCCTTTTCTTTTGTTAATTTAGAGCAGACTTGAAGCATCTTGAGCTGTTACCTCTTTAGAAACCAACCCTAGTTTCTCTACCTCAGTACAACCAAAGTATCTACAAGATAAAAAGTCCCTATTCCAAGTAAGAGGGAAAGCTTCAAGAACCCTAGTATGTTCCACTAACCATTCCAAATGCCATATGAAAAACACTCATGACTCATTCTCCGGTCTTTTTTATCTCTTCATGTCATTTCTCTCACCAAATATCTATTTTCCCTTCCAAGATGTCAGGATTAAACCCCAGAAAGGAAATTTTAAATCCCTCCTTTTTATTATACTAAGGACATTTATTTTGCCTTCTCTCAAAGCTTCCACTTTTTAATAAACTTACTTTTCGCTGCTATTGATTCTGTGTTGTGTTTCTTTCTTGGTTGTTTATTTCTCTTGGTTTTTGTTAGTTTGTTTTTGGTTTTTCAATATGTCACTCTAATGCCCTTGAAGTCTTTGTGACCTGTCCCTAGGGCCAGGCTAATGAGTGCAGTATCATTTGTGTAATAGTCCTTGAAATAATTGGATTCTATTGAAATTTTTCTTTTTTCCCCCATGTATCCAGTTGATGAATAAATAAACACACCTGTTTTGTTCCATAAGCCCTTTACCAAACATAGCTGTGTGCCCCATGTAAAACGAAATGCATGAACCCAACTGAGGTATGAATACATCACAGGTTGTTGATTTGCTCTTTACTGTTTAATCTTAAAAATTTACTATTTTTTCCACGTTTGGGATGGGAACTTTTTTTGTATGTTTCATCCTATGTTAAGCATAAAAAGCTTGTCAAATTTAATTAGGCATATGCCTATTCTGTGTATTACAATGAGTGGATATGTACACAAATGAGAATACATACACATTACCGTATCTCCATTGTGACCAAACTTTCAGAACTCTCAAACTTTGGAAACAAATTTAGGCATCAAAATATTTGGGGTCATGGGAGGAGGGACTACAAACCCTTCCTTATTGTATTCCTTGTGTACTCAAAACAAACACAACAAAACAGAAGACAAAAGAATTAAAATATTACCCAGCATGCTGTGATTATTTGATTTCCCGTTTGAAAGGAAGTATATTCTCTGATGATTTGGTAATCTATACATACCAAAAAAAAAAAAAAAAACTTACTGCCATTGAGTCAAATCCAACTCATAGCGACCCCTCTTTGGGTTTCCGAGGCGATATCACTACAGAAGCAGATTGCCCAATCTTCCTTTTGAGGAGTGGCTGGTGGGTTTGAACTGCCAGCCTTCTGGTTAGCAGTCAAATGCCTTAGGCACTATGCCACCAGAGCTCCTAAAAATATGAGTAGGAGGACTGCAATCAGGGATGGGGTATGTCATCACTGTGGCACCTGAAGGCATAAGACATTTCTCTTGTATATAGGAATAGGGTCTAGGTGTGTATGATGCTGAGGTGGGAAAGATCTCATGGGGAGGCAATTAACCACTTGCATTTGGCTCAGTTGTCCTTGAGGCATTATGGTGCCTACTAAATGCATAAGGTATGAGCTCATATTCTTAAAAAAGGGGGAAGATATGTTAAGTCTGATTCTCTAATTGTACCTACACCAAAACACTAGGAGATCACAGTAACTAACATTCAAAAGGATCATGAAGAATCACCAAGAGAGAAAAGAGATTTATATTTGAGATATTCCATAAATGTTGACAGGAAGTATGTCTTTGAAGGATTCCATGGGGGCTAAAATGTATGTGAAGATGTTTTTGTTATAGTATCTGGTTATTGTCGGGTTTATTTCAACAGCTAACATGGAAGTTCCAGTAGTTAAAGTTGCTGATATTGTTAGTTGTTGCTGTTAGTTTCCATGGGGTTGGCCCCAGCCTATGGCAATCCCATACTCTCTCATCCAACGTAACAGCCTTTTATATGGTTTCTTTGATCCTAACTTGTCTACACTTCTTTCTAGCCAATAAACATCACCTAGACCCAGTTTTGTTATCTATTATGTTTGGGAGGGTAGACACATTATTTTAGCAATATCTTCAGTGACTCACAATTGTTCACCATGCTTTTAGAAGCAGAACACCATTCCTTTCCTCCAAGGAGCCTCTGTGTGGATTGGAACCACCAATTTTTGGCTAGCAGTTTCATCATTTGAGCCACCCAGGGTGGAGTCTCAGTAATAAGAATACTCAGGTTAAGTCATTCTCCCTGGAATCTGAATAGGTGAAAGGCTATTGCTCGCATACATGTAGTGAATGGCAACATATATGCCTTAATAAATAAAAGTTGAATGTAACTACATTTCAAATGCAAAAAATAATCAGTATTGAACAGTTTTGCCAATATGTTGATTTAATATTAAACTTTGACTTCTGAAATTTTATGCCTGTTTTGATTTAGTGATGGAAAATCAGAGCTTTAATTTTTAAAAGACATAACATGAAATCTTCTTTAAATCATTTCTGAGGTAAGCTGAATGTTGCAGATAAAGCAATCTCCCATCAAAGTGCTATTAACATCTAAAGAACGTCTTCTCTATGAATTTAAAAATGCTAAGAACCAATCTTTTTTTTATTTTTCTAAATAGTTACTTTGTTCAAGTACTTTGAGACTTAGGCTTTGAGGATCTAAAAGGCTGTATATAAAAATGCTTTCTAATTTATTTGGCTTTCTGTGTCAAAGATTCACCAGACAGGTCCCTGAGATGTCATATTTCAGTGCAAAGTCACTCTTGCATTGGTTTCTACGGCAGCCAATTGCAAAAATTTTAATGCAGCTATCAACTTTCTGTGCCAGGGTTGACTGCAAGCATCAGTGTCAGGGAAACTGTATTTGTCTTGACAAGTTTCTATCAGAATATAATACCTGTTCAGTTACAATTCTAAGTTGTGAGTCACCACAACAGCAGAAACACACAGATAATGAGAATGTATATATAATTGCACAAGGTTTACATGCCTGTGCCCGAGAGGAGGAGAGAGGAAGAGAGATTGAAAGCTGTTTCATAATTCAAGACCCTCTAAAAGGTGGAGATGTAATCCTTCTTTGCCCAGAGTAGCATTCAATAAGTACCAAAAACTGAAACTACATTATTTATGAAAGGAGAGAGAGTCGGTCCAGTTCCTAAATAAACGGTTGAACCAGAGAAGGCTCCTGATCCTAGGGAAGGGATCTTCAGAGATAGATGAAAAGCAATATTGGATACATGCGAAATAAAGTAGAAGAGCAGAAGTAAAGGGGAAAAAAAATCATTACTTTTGAAATTAAGATCATATATTTAGAAAGTTAGTTGCATATCTCTATTACTGTTCATCCCATCAATCAGACTCCTAAAATACTTGGTGAGACACTGGTCCTAAATTTAATTGGCAGGCAAAGCTTGAGTAGAAAGGTTGGAGATGGACTCCAGGATTTCTTTTCAGTATCATGGTGGACATATGATAAAGACTTCAGGTACCTGTAGGACCTGGGTGAAAAAGAAACCAAGAGGGATTCTGACCAAGCATTCAGATGCATCAGCTGGACCTTCCCTTGAAACTGGACTATTACATTCACAGCCGAGGAGTAGAAATATAATGGGCTTTTCACTCACACTGACCTGGTGTTAATGTCAACTCCGCCACTTCTTTAATGATCTTGTGTAAATTGCTTACCTTTTCAAGATTCAAGTCATCTTCTATAAAGTGGAGAAATATGACTTGCCTTAAATAGCTGATGTGAAAATCAAATGAGGACTTGGAAGACACTTAACATAAAGCCTCCAAAACCAAAACCCAAACTCACTGCCATCGAGTCAATTTTACCTCATACCAACTCCTATTGGGTTTCCAAGGCTGCAAATCTTTATGGAAGCAGACTGCCTCATCTTTCTTCCATAGAGTGACTGGTGGGTTTGAACCACCAAACTTTGCTTAGCAACCAAATGTATTAACCACTACACCATCAGAGCTCCTTTAGCATAAAGCCTGGCCCCTAGTAAATACGTAATATCTAATATTTGTTGTTGTTAGTGCTACTTATTATACTCTGAATAAGGTATTTTATCATAACTTATGTTATGCTTTGTAGCTGCCATAACACCTGGTATAGTCCTGAGTATATGATGGATGTTCATTTATTACATGTTAAATAAATGAATAAGGCTCAAGTTAGAGGGCAAAGTTGTATATCTAAGTTAAATATATGAGTAATAAAGTGGTTCATCTCACATGAATATAATAATGAATGACTGAAGCTCCAACCTGGTTCAAATTGCACCTATAACCACTACTAAAGTGTGAACTTGGTCAAAGGTTCTTCTACAAAACAGGAGTAGAAACAGAGCTATCTCATAGGGTTATTGAGAGGATTAAATTAGTTAATCAAACTCTATGAGTAAAACTGAAACCTACTGTTATCGAGTCAACTCTGATTCATAGCGACCCTGTAGGACAGTAGAACTGCCCCATAGGGTTTCCAAGGCTGTAAATCTTTACAGAAGCAGACCGTCTCATCTTTCTTTCATGGAGCTATTTGTGGATTTGAACCTCCAACCTTTTGGTTAGCAGTGAAATGCCTTAACTACTGTACCATTAGAGCTCCTTGGGTAAATATAAATATATATGAATAAAGCATATAAAATAGTACTTGGCGTATACTAAGCACCATTTAATTATGAACTATTGTAAAATCCATGGCTTATGTGGAAAACTATCAATATTTAACCAAAAACCTTTTGAATACTGTGTCACAATATAAAATTCAAGTATGAAAGGTTGAATATAGCTCAAGTAGAAACAAGTAGGTCCAGTCTCAGTCCTGGCTCTGTAACTAATGAGCTGCATAATCTTGGGTGAATCATAAAGTCCCTCTGTTTAGATGTCCTCATCAGTTAAATGTGAGTGTAAGATAGATTTTGTTTGTGGTCCATCCTGTCTCTACTGTGATAACATTCTCTGATTTGTGCTTCTTCTTATGGGGTCATTTCTCTTCCCCTGGAAGTGCAGCTTCAATTCTATAAAGGAAGTCAGTTGGAAAAAAAGAAAATAAAACATACGGAGAATTTCACTTTGCTGTCAAATTTCTAGTATCAAATCCATTCCATACATAATAAGGCAGAGCTATAGTAAAACATCCTAGTGCCATTTCTTTTTAAGGCCCATCCACATTTGCCATTGCCATTAGTACTGAACTCTGAGAACAGTACAGTAGGAAAACATGTACAAAAGAGCCTTCTTTAGCTCTTAGGAATTCAGTGAACTCTTTGTTTCTAACACCAGTAATTGCAGAATCTTTGTCACATCACATCTATTTGCTATATTTCATTTTTGTCCCCTGCTTTCCTCATGAGATAATATGAAGCAAGTGGTGGCCTTCCAAGACTGGGAATACATTACATCACAGGGTCTTTTAATGGTACAAGACTTCTGAGATAATTCCACTTAAACTCATTTTTCAAATGAGGAAAATGAAACTAAAAGAGGTCCTATAGCTTGTTCAAAAGACACAGATAATTAGATAGAGCCAGGACTAGAAGCCAGGTCTCTGGTATACTCATCCAATGCTTTTTCCCACTGAATCTTGTTGAAGAAATGCTCATTTCAACCCAAATGAGGGAAGATTTCCCTAAATTTCTTTCTTACCTCATTCAATATCATTATACATTCAGTATGTACACAGTATGTACAGCTCTGAATCTTACATCTCTTTTGGTGCCCTATTTTCTTAGTAATAATCTAAACTATCACCAACTTTTCTACTTCAATATGTAAATGTTCCAACCCCACAACAAAAGTTTCATGTGGTACCCACTCCATGCAATGACGTCAAAGAAATTCTGAATGAGAGAGTGGTTACTGAGCCTTTGCTCTCAATACTTCAATTTAGGAAATTAGGATTGGGCTTTAAAAACAGTACCATTTTGCAAAATGTGAAAAAAATGTTTTCTTAAGGGAATATAGGATCCAGGAGACACAAGAAATGCTTAGTGGCTCACAGGAAATATTTAGAGATGTTAGTAATTTTCTCCATTCATTCTCTTCAGAAACTGGAGTTATATTCTGCAATTTCCTCTATTAGTATCACAGATTAGTACTTCTTGGGTTTTTTTCTTTTTTTTCTTTTCTTAGATTGTTACTTTCGATTTAGGAAAATTTCATGATCTTGTAGTCAATTTTCCAAAGCTGTGTATGTATTTATTTGTATTAACAGCATCTAGCCCTCAAGTTGATTCAAAGTGCACACTGTATAATCAGGTTGATTTCTTTTCATCCTGTAGGTAAATACCTAGTATCAAAATTGAAAGCATAAAAGTACTCAAGCTATTTACTCATGCTTGTTTTCATGTGAATGCCTTGGTAAAAAACATATATATTTAAATCCCCACATAAAACTATGACGTAGGCAGAATAATGGCCCCTAAAGATGTCCTTTCCCAGAACCCGTGAATATATTAGGTTCCATGGCAAGGGGGAATTAAGGTTGCAGATGGAATCAACACTGTTAATCAGCTGACCTTAACAGAGAGAGGTTATCCTGCATCATCCAGGTGGGTCTTATGCAATCACAAAGGTCTTTAAAAGTAGAAGAGGGAGGAAGAAGATGTAAGTCAGAAAGGACGATGTGACTATGCAACAATGATCAGAGAGATAGAGGAGGGTGTTAAGAGATGGAGGAGGGGGTTATGAGCCAAAGAATGCAGCTAGCTTTTAGAAATTGGAAAGGGCAAAGAAATAGATGCTCCCATAAAGATTCCAGAAAGGAATGCAGCCCGGCAGGCACATTAATTTTAGCCAATGATATATGTGTTGGATTTGTAACCTCCAGAATTGCAAGATAAAAAATTTCTGTTGTTTTAAGTCACTAAGTTTTGGCAATTTGTTACAAAAGCAACACAAGTGTACTATGCACTTCTTACTTGTTTTCTTAACATTTAATATTGATTAACTAAAATTGAATGTGGTAGATATTCAAGAAGGTATTTGTGTAAAGAAAATGATTATATTTTAAAAGGTATAATATAGTTACAGTAATTCCCCATTACATAGAGCAGGACTAAGGTCAAAGGAGGCTACTATTCCACCTTCTGGAACAAAAATTAGACTCCAAAACAACAACAACAACAAAACTCACAGTCACCGAGTCTTTTCTGACACATAGCAAACCCCTCATTGGGTTTCCAAGGCTATAAATATTTATGGAAACAGACTACCTCATCTTTCTTCCACAAAGCAACTGATGAGCTTGAACCACCTACCTTTTGGTTAGCAGCCAAATGCTTTATCCACTACACCAGAGTTCCTTAAAGAGTACACTAATCAAGATAAATCCCACAAATATAAATTCAAATGCATCAAATTACAGAATGGTAACACAAAACATGAATAGAAATGTTTTATTACTAATATTCTCATTTTTCTCAGTTTGAAAGGCATAACATTTATTTTTAAATATTGTCTTTGTTGAATGAAACCTTTGTAAAACATAGAGAAATATAATAATCCTCTAAATTAATTATCTGTAACACTCATTCAGAAGATTATTAAGAGGTTATTGATAAGGAAAAGAGGGGTTATCAATTTTTTTTTTGTTTTGAAAATGAAGTTCTAGGCCACATCCTAATAAGACTTTAGTACTGAAGACAGCCACATCTGCCTGTGACTTTGTCAACATTTTATTCTCCAGATTATACATACCCTTGATGGTGGGTGATGTGCTTGCCAACATGTCTATGGGTTGTTACAGTTGACTGTTGTTTCATAGTGAACAACTGAGAGTCACTGAAGATATCTCTAAAATAATGTGTCTACCCTCCCAAGAAAAATAGATAACCAAACTGGGTCTAGGTGATGTGTGTTGTCTAGAAAGAAGTAGAGACAAGTTGTTGTTGTTGTTAGGTGTTGTTGAGTCAGCTCTGACTCATAGAGACCCTGTGTACAACAGGTTGAAATGCTGCCTGGTCCTGCGCCAGCCTCATAAAACTCACTACGCTTGAGCCCATCATTGCAGCCACTGCGTCAATCCATCTTGTTGAGGGCCTTCCCCTTTTTTACTGAGTCTCCACTTTACCAAGCATGATATCCTTCTCTAGGGAACGGTACCTTTGGACAACATGACTAAAGTAGGTGAGACGAAATCTGGCCATTCTTGCTTCCAAGGAGCATTCTGGCTGCACTTCTTCCAGGACAGATTCCAGTTCTTCTGGTGGTCCATGGTACTTTCAGTATCCTTCACCAACACCACAACTCAAAGCCACCAACTCTTCTTCGGTCTTCCTTATTCATTGTCCAGCTTTCACATGCAGATGAGACTACTGAAAATACCAGGGCTTGGGTTAGGCGCACCTTAGTCTTCAGAGACATCGTTGCTCTTCAGCACTTGAAAGAGGTCTTTTGCAGCCAATTGTCCAGTTCAATAAGACATCTGATTTCTTGACTTCTGCTTCCATTAGTGATGATTATGGAACCAAGTAATATGAAATTTTTGACAACTTCAATATTTTCTCTATTTATTGTGATACTGCTTATTGGTCCAGTTTATGAAGACTTTCCTTTTCTTTATGTTGAGGAGTAATCCACACTGCAGACTGTAGTCTTTAATCTTCATCAGTGAGTGCTTCAAGTCATCTTCACTTTCAACAAGCAAGGTTGTGTCGTCTGCATATCGAAAGTTGTTAATGAGTCTTCCTCCAATCCTTACGCACGTTCTTCTTCATATAGTCCAGCTTCTCTAATTATTTGCTCAGCATACAGATTGAATAGATATGGTAATAGATACAACCCTGACACACTCCCTTCCTGATTTTAAACCATGCAGTATCCCATTGTTCTGTTCGAATGATAGCCTCTTTGTCTATGTACAGGTTCCTCATGAGCACAATTAAGTGTTCTGGAATTCCCATTCTTCTCAATGTTATTCATAATTTGTTATGATCCACATAGTCAAATGCTTTTTGCATAGTCAAGGAGACAAATTAGGAGCAAAGAAACCATATGAGAGGCTATTATGTTGGATGAGAGTGTGACTCTCAGATCCATACGTGATTGAGTAAATAGGTAAGAAATAGCATATGAAAAAAGGAATTACACAATTGTGAGGTTATAGAAAAGATATTTCACACAATGACAAAAGCATGTCAATATGACTCTAGGTTACAGGACCTTGGAGACAAATGATAATAATAGATGGTAAGGCAGAATAAATATAAAGTTTAGACTAAGTTAAAAACATTGTATTACTTAAAATCATCAACCAAAACCATTTCTAGAATACCCACTGCACGGTGTAACAATCACAGGTAATATTTAGATAGCCAGATAATCTGCCTTCTCCCACATATGAGAAAACATTAGCAGACAGGAAAGAAAGGCCATTTATAAATTCTGTAATCATTATTCAGCTTGAGAATAACAGAAGCAGGTGTGTCGGCCTTTCTCTAATACTCTTGAGCAATAGGGATCTAGTGTGCTGAGGAAACACAGTTTGCTGCCAAGCCGGGGCACTGTGCTTTTGCACTTCTTTCCATTCTCCACAATAATGAAGGCTCCGTGTCATAGCAATCACCTTCATTCAGCTGCTCCCATATCGTTCCCTCCACAGTTTCCCTATACATTTCTATTGTGCCAACACACAGAGAAATGAATGATTACATTTTTTTGCTGTCTGTCTTTGAAACTTGCAATCAAGTTATGCTGTGCCTCTCCACGCAATTCCCCACTCCCTACACTCTTGTCATCTCCTGCTACACCTCCTTCAGTGCTTCTCCACTGCTAGTTTAGGAACTCAGAGCCCCACGTGATCCACTGAAGTCCCTATCGAGCATGGCTACCCATGACCAGTCAAACACATTTGTTCCACAATGAAATAAAAAGTGATTTCATAAAGATAGTGTCTGGCTACAAACACTAAGGGCCCCAAATAAGTACCTGTCATTTCTTCTAGAAGTTTCCATATTGAAACAATTTTAAGTGGATAACACGAAATTCAAACTCAAGTAGTGTACATTAATAAAATTATTTATCAATTTAGATTTCTGGAGTGTGTCATGTTCAAAGCACAGAGCAAGGGACTCTATTTTATAACTGCATGAAAACTGGAGTCCCACTATGGCATTTCAAGGTATAATCAGATCAAGACTTCCAGTATTTCATAGCTTAGAACACTAACTGTGCATGCAGCTATTTAAGGATTGGGTGTTGTGTCTAATTAATGCTCTTTTCCCATTAGCAGAGCCTAGGGTGTCTATAAACCTATATCTGAAGTGCAACAGGAATGAGTATTTTTCTGCAAAACTGGCTGAACTCTATCTGGTAGGGCTAGTGGTGGTTTATTAAATAAGCAGCAATTCTAAATTAGGTTATGCCGGTTTTGACAGTTTCTGCAAACTGACATTTTCATTTGCTCAGTTTCTTGGAACAACCCATCATGCAGATATATTACTTGTTGAAACCTCATAAAAGCCCTGTTTTTCTCTGGGCTGTGAACATGAATTTCTAATGAGCCTGGCTGTAGGTGAAAGACAAGTTCTCACCCCCTACTGCAAAGGATGGTTTTATTTTACTGAATACCAATTTCACAATATCAATGCAATATAGTTGTTCTTATTTCTAATGTTGAATATATAAGGTATTGCAATTGTGATCATGAACTGGGAAAAAAATCAGGAAAAAAAGATAAGTATCCTAAGAGCTTAATTTTTGCTGCCTGCACATGCAATTTATCTTTTTGGTTCATGTCAGTGATGGCTAGTACAGAACACAGTTGCTCTAAACTAACCAGAATAGACCTCAATCATCTTGCTAAGGATCTCACAGCACTTTCAGTCCCTCCAATTCAATTCATAGCATAACTTTGGTAATGCTTAGTATATCCTTCTTCAAAAAAGTCATAGAGTACTGTAGTTACTTACTTTTAAGTCTGCAAATTGAATAGTGCTTCAATTATTTGAAAGATGGACTACATTCACAAATGCAATTGCATTTCATTTAAGCTTTCTGATTATTTCTCCATGAGGATCTGTTAGCCTGTCTCCATACAGAAGCATGTTTTTAAAAAAAGAATAGAGTGACCCAAACAGTTAAAGTTTTTTTTTTTTTGCTACAAAATAATAGATAAATGATCTGACAAATATTTCTATTGATGTGTCTGGCTGTCCGGTGCTGCCTAAACACAGCAATAGAGTGCAGAAATCTTGCTGTTCATCGTTATGTTCATTGGAGCACTGGGGATGATTCCTCAATTGACTTGCACATGGAATCTTGTGGAAAAGCAATTGGCTATTACATAGATTCAGGCATATCTCTGCAAGGGAAGACAGTGCCAGCTTCAGTATCAACACTGTTGTTGTTGTTATGTGCTGTGGAGTCAGACCCGACTTATAGCGACCCCTCCTTGGGTTTTTGAGGCGGTATCACTACGGAAGTAGATTGCCCAACCTTCTTTCTGAGTAAATCAGTCTGCCTAGGACATGTACTTCCTTGTGCTATAGCATTTGGGATCTTTTAATTAAATGGATGATATAAAAAAAATCACTATATTTGCCGTCATTATGAATTATGTCTACACTCTATTCAATGGCGAGAAATGGGACTTGTTTTCCAGAAAATTGAAAGTTGCTTTCTTATCGGTTTCCCATATCAGTTTATTTTACATAATTTGTTAATTCTACCATTTAAACACTCACACATACACTTACACATATGACACTTGTGTTTTTTATATATGTAACAACTTTGAAAAATATGTATTTATTCATTGCTGGTGGGACTGTAAAATGATACAACCACTGTGGAAATCAGCATGGCGAGTCCTTAAAAATTGGAAATAGAAATACCACTTGACCCAGCAATCCCATTACTAGGTATGCATCCTAAAGAAGTGAGAGGCAGGATACGAATAGCTATATGCACACCCATGGTGGTGTAGTGCCTAAGGCATTTGACTGCTAACCAGAAGGCTGGTGGTTCAAACACACAAGCCACTCCATGGAAGGAAGATTGGGCAATCTACTTCTATAAAGATACCACCTTGGAAACCCAAGGTGGAGTTGCTATGAGTCAGTAATGACTGAACAGCAGTGATTTTTTTTTTTTTGGTTATGTTCATCACAGCACTATTCATAATTGCAAAGAGATGGAAACAACCTAAGTACCTATCAATAGAGAAATAGATTAATTGTAGTAGAGACACACGATAGAATACTATGCAACCCTAAAGAATATTGTAGAATCTGCAAAACAGCAATAACATGGATGAACCTAGAGGACATTATGTTGAGTGAAACAAGTCAATCACAGAAGGACAAATATAATATTAGTCCACTATTGTAAAATGTCATGGAAAGGTTTATACATGGAAGGAAATTTTCTTTGTTGGTTACCAGGGATGGGAGGGGAAGCGAGGAAAAATTTCTACATAGGTTTAAACAAAAATTATACACACACACACACACACACATATGTTGTTGTTACGTGCCATCGAGTCAGACCTGACTCATACCAACCCCTCCTTGGGTTTCTGAGGCAGTATCACTATGGAAGAAGATTGCCCAATCTTCCTTCCAAGGAGTCGCTGGGGGGCATAGAGTTTATGCTAATAGGTAGTGGAATATTTTGGAAAAGGATAGTAACAATGGTCGCACCACATGAAATATGTCACTAATGTCCCTAAGCTGTAAATGTGGAAGTTGTTATGTTGGTGAATGTCTTGTGTATGTTTTCACCACGATAATAATAATAATAAAGTATATATTTACTATACTCTGCCTTTTGTTTTCCAGAAAGAATTTAAGTTACTTTACCTAAATATAGAAGGAAAACATAAATTGGAAACTGGTAAGGATTAAAAAAAAAAAAAAAAGGAAGACAAGGATCAAGAGGCCGAGCAAGATTTGGAATAAAGCACGCGCAGATTGTTTCAGTTAGCAGCTAAGTGAAAGAGGGAAGCCTGGTCAAATGAAAAACAAAACAAAAAAGGAATTGTTCAGGAGCTGCACAACCATTTTTAATATTGATATGAGAAAACCTTTGCCATGAGGCTTCATAAATACATATTTTCTACTATTATAAAAAACATCCATCACATCATCCTTATAGTAAATCACCTCAATCACCACTTTTAACTGTTGCTCTCTGTGGCTAATTTATATAAGGACGGAGGCAAGACAAATTCATCAGCTCTATACAGGCGTGCCTTGTTTATTGTTCTTTGCATCATGGAGCTTCCCAGATACAGAGTTTTTTTTTTTTTCTTTTTACAAATTGAAGGTTTGTGGCAACCCTGCATCTGAGCAAATGTTTGCATTTCCCAAACAGCATGTGCTCACACTGTGTCTCTGTGTCCCATTTTGGTAATTCTCACAATCTTTCAAACTTTTTCATAGTGCTATTGCACACTTCATAGACTATATAGTATAGTTTAAACATAAGCTCTCTGGTGGTATAGTGGTCAAAGCATTTGGCTGCTAATCAAAAAGTTGGTGGTTCAAAACCTACCAGCTGCTCCTCTTTAAAGATTTACAGCCTTGGAAACCCAATTGGGGTCAATATGAGTTAGAATTGACTCGAAGGCAGTTTTTTTTCCCCCATAGTATAAACATACCTTTTAGATGCATTGCAAAACCAACCCATTTGTGTGACTCATTTTATTGCAATATTCACCTTTTTTTTTTTTTTTGCAGTGGTCTGGTACTGAGCCTGTAATATTTCCAAGGTATGCTTGTATTAAAATTATCCCCATTTCATGGATAACCAAACTGGGGCTGTGAAGGAACTTTCTTCAGGTCACATAGCCCAGAAGGGGTAGATGGTCTAGAATTTGTACATCTCTACAGCATGCTGCAAAGGCAGGAGACGTGGGAGTACCTGCTTCATATAGCTGGAGGGCAGGAGTGAAATGTAGATCATAGAAGGTATTGAGAGTTATTATCATAACTAGCTTCTACTGATTTATTGCATTAGCCAGACACTGTGTTATGCTAAATGCATTGTCATATTTAATCTTCAAAATAAGGAAAAGGTGACCACAGGGAGGAAGTGGGAAGAGAGCTGTTACAATATGAAGATTTCAATCAACATCAAGAAACAAAATGTGTGTGAACTATTATATGGAAAATAAATTTACTCTGTAAACTTTCACCCAAATCACAATAAAAAATGATCCATACACACACACACGCATATATATATGTATATATATATATCTCCAAACCAAACCAAACCCACTGCCATTGAGTCGATTCTGACTCCTAGTGACCCCAATTGGGTTTCCAAGGAGGTAAATCTTTACGGAAGTAGATTGCCCCATCTTCCTTCCACAGAGCAGCTAGTGGGTTTGTACCACCAATTCTCTGGTTAGCAGTCAAATGCCTTGGGCATTTTCCCACCAGACATTCATATATATATGGATGTATATATGCCTGATCAAAATTTGAAAACCAATCATGGTGATGGTTACATGACATGGAAAACATAATTAATGCCACTGAATTCTACATGCAAAAATGGTTGAAATGGCAAAAAAAAAGGGGGGGGGGGGGGGAAGTCTTGAGTGGTAAGAATTATTATTATTTTGTAAATGAGGAAACCAAGGCACTGTGAGGTCATGCAACCTCCCAGAGGTCACAAAGCTAGGGAGTAGTAGAGCTGGAATTTTAACTCAAGAATTTCTGAACCCACCTACCCTAGGGAGATGCACCCCTTAGATCAATCAGCCATGAGACATCAGAGGGGTAGTGTTCACACAGAAGGAAAGCTAGACAGACAGGAATGCTTGGATAAGAAGGGCACAGGGAGGGGGTAGTCGAGGGGAGGAGAGCTTTTTGTGATTGGAGATTTTAATCAGGTCTGAAATCAAATGTGCATGAACTATTGAGAGTGAAATGAATCTGCTTTATAAATGGGCACCCAAAATCACAATAAAAAAAAAAAAAGAAGAAGAAGAAAAATTTTTGACTCCAAAACCCATGTACTTAAGCACTTTACCATACAGACTTTCCATTCTTATATCAGGAGGCCATCTCTCTTTGGGTGAAAGTGGGCCATCAAGAGTTTTGGTGTTTGTACAGGTAGGTGGATAGCTGATATTCATTAACTCATTCTGTCAGTTAGTCAATATTTGTAACATGCATACAATATGGCAGCATCCTTCTAAGATATGAAACAATATTTTTCTAAGATACATATATTATTATTATTACACATTCTTCTACAGATACAGCTTTGTACACCACAATTCCCCTACCTCCTGGACCTTATATTTTAGCCTGTTTTTAAGAAAGTTAATTCTGTCTTCAGCAGCTAATAACTCACGGGGATGGAGGTTATGAGAGAGCTTAGTTTGAAAGTTATTGCTTAAAACAATGTACATTTATATCTGCACAGTTTCTGTTGGTCAGCAGTCCATTCACAATTTAGCTGAGTCCTATGAGTCCGGGGCCAACTAGACGGCAAATAACAACAACAACAACAGCCTCTACTCTGGGTTTCACAAGACTTAAGTCACGGGGTTGGCTGGGCTGTGTTCCTTTGTGGAGTTTGAGTCCTTTTCCAAGTTCATGTATTGGTTATCAGAATTAAGTTCCTTTGCTTATAGGACAGAGGTCCCTATTTTCTTGATGATTTCCAGGCAGGGGTTGCTCTTAGCTCCTAGAGGCCATCCACAGTTCATCTGTCATATGCCTCTCTCACAACATGGCTGCTTACTTCCTCAAGGCCAGTAGAAGAATCTCTCTCTTCAGGAAGGATCCAGTCCCTCTTTTAAGGGCTATCATCTGATTAAGTGAGACCCATCCAGGATAATCTCCTTTATGATTATCTCAAACTCAATTGATTTGGGACTTTAATTACATCTGCAAAATTCTCTTCACCTTTTAAGTATAATGTTACCGAATCTCTCGAGACATCCATCATATTCATGGTCTTGCCCACACTCAGTTGGATAGGATTATGCTGGGTAAGTACACTAGGGAACTTGGGGGCCATCTTGGAATTTTGGCTTTTGCAAGACCTGACCTCATTATTTCTATTTTGCAGAATATCCTGAACGAATGGTGCCATATAGATTTTAGTGGTATAACCAACAGGAAATAGGGGGAGGAAGATTAGAAAAAATAGATTAAAGAGGTCTAGAATCTTCTCTTGAGAAAACCCACTACCACTGAATGTAAAAACCTTTACAAAACAGAGCAACGCAAAAATCACTCATTTGATTTGGGACATGTTGAGGAGCTGGAAGAATATAAAGAAATGAAGCCCAGCAGGTGTCTGAAACCTTGGATCCTGGAGTGAGGAGAAGTAGCATTTGGGAAGAAGACTGGGAGTTCCTTGAATATCTGAGTGAGTTGGAAAAGGATAGGATCCTCCCAGGCCTGAGGGTAGAAGAAGGAGAAATGACCCAATACAAGAACTTGCTATAACGTAAGCTGTGATAAAAGAGTATCTTCAATTTAATTTAAAATGTTTAACTTTAAAAAATGCTTCTTGTGACAATATACTAAAATTAATGTGAACCTTAGAAAAATGAAAGTCAAAAACATCATGCTGTCCTATAAAATTGCTTCTTTTATGTATAACAGGCAAACACTGCCATTCAAATATCTAGCTCATCTTTATAGTACCATCCAAGTAACATGCAAGAAATCAGGAGGATGGTCCATTAAGGAATGACTATCTGATGGTTATAAATGATTCAGTAAGTAGCATTATGTATATTTTTGGCAGTGCCCTTATCAGTCCCATGCATATGTTACACGTTGTTAAAAACTTCAAAGTATATAAAAATCTTAATGCTTCCTACACTGTCATTCCTTTACACTGGATCTGCATTGTCTACCTGCAAAAACCATTTTTAAGTCCTAAAATACCTCTTACAGTTAAATCCAAGGAACATTTAATAAGAATTTAAAAATACAGGTTTTAGTGACTTGCATATTTATGTCCTTACAAAGACATTATTTGTTTTATGACAAAATCATGTCCCATTCATCTCTGTATCCATGTTTCACAGAAGAAATTGAACTAGATAAAGTATGCACTGTTATTTATAAAATACGAGAAATTATTTTTTGAAACAAAAAACCAAAACTATAAAATGACATCAAAGATAAAATAGGAGCAAAACTGGGAGCCCTAATTTATAACATAAATAGATTAT
>NW_006922021.1:1237795-1243240 GCF_000298275.1 Orycteropus afer afer
GGGTTTGAACCGCCAGCCCTCTGGTTAGCAATCCAGTGCCTTAGGCACTACACTGGGAGCTCTGGTAGCATCTGGCAGTCAGGTTTGACTGGACGGCACATAACAACAACAACAACAGGCACTACGCTGTTGTTGTTTGCCGTCGAGTCGGCCCAGACTCATAGTGACCCCTCCTTGGGTTTCCGAGGTAGTATCACTAAGGAAGTAGGATTGCCCAACCTTCCTTCCAAGGAGTGGCATTTTGTCTTAAGGTTTTTTGACTTAGGCATAGTAGGCACTATGCTAGTCAAGTCTAAATTCTGCTGAGACTTCTAAGTCAAAAACCTTAAGAAAAAATGCAACAGGTCTATAAGCTTATCCACTAGATGGCTCCCTTACAATTCTAACTTGTTATTTTGTTGTTCTAAGGAAAATTCAAAATGTACTCAAAGGATTTTATGCTCAATCTTAACAGTTTGCTGCTAATGCCATCCATAGTAACACTGCTGAATAGACGCTCCAGCCACCCTATAGTAAATCAGAGGAGTCGTGCCTTGCACACCTTTATTATTTAGCAAATAGTTAGACAATGTCTACTTGGCAGGACAGTGCTTCTAATCATGAGATTGGTGGATTCACCTGAGGTTTATCACCTGGGGTGCTTATTAATGATGCAGGGTTAGGGTCTCCATCCCATATCTACTGGATCAGAATCACCTGGGGTGGGGAAGAACCAAGCAATTTACGCACACAGATCGAGAATGACAGTATTAAACTGTAATGTAGAAGACACACTTAATTTTTGACTATTCCTGTGAGGACTACACGTGCAGATTAAAAAAAAAAAAAAAACAAAACACCTCATGTCTAATTCAATTAATGCTTCTATTTTAACTCCAAAGATGAAAAGAAAATAAAAAAAAGGTTTGCTGGAGACTAGAATCATATAATCTTGGAGTTGTAAAGGACTATCGAATCATCTAGTCCACTGGTTCTTAACCCTGGTTGCACATTGGAATAACTTGGGGAGCTTTTAAAAAATGCCAATGTCCTAGTCTCATCTCTAGGGATTCCTTTTTTAATTAATTTGGGATGGGGCTGGTAATTGGTATAGTTGAAAGAGCTCCCCAAGGGATTTTAATGAGCAACCAGGATTGAGAACCACTGATCCAGAACGCTCTCCTCATTTTGCAGATAAAGAACTGAGGCCACAAAGAAGTTAAGCAGCTTGATGTAAATCATACAACTGTTGTTTGTTGTTGTTATGTGTGGTCGAGTCGGACCTGACTCTTAGCGACCCCTCCTTGGGTTTCCAAGGCAGTATCACTACGGAAGTAGATTGCCCCCATCTTCCTTCCGAGAAATCATACAACTAGCTGTTGCCAAAATTAGGACTAGACTCCAGGTCTTCTGACTTGTAGGTCATTCCTCTTGTCATAACTCCTGTTTATTCATAAATGAATTGAGGCCTTGGTGTCCCTAAAAGGTATTTTAAGTGTGATAATAGCACTTCCAGAAAGAAAATGTATTCAAATATTTTAGGACAGTGGATAGATTGAAGTAACACTAGAAAAAACGGATTGCTATATCATCCTTTCTTTGTAATGTTTGAGGAAGAAACTTCAGTCAAAGTCTTAACAGTTCAGAAAAGTTGATAGAAATGTAATCAGTTTACTGCAAAGTAGTTGCCAGTGACTCTTGATAATGAATGAGAGAGATGGAAGGGAGGCCTCCACTAGGCTTAATTAAAAGGACACCAAGGGGAAGTATTATCCTTTAACTGAAACCAATGCAAATTCATTATAAAGTTAGATAAACTACCTACAGAAACGACCTCAAAGACTGAAGGAAAGAGAGTGTGAGAGCAACCAACAGACACCACAAGGCTTTGTTGTAAATAAAATCAATTTTATGGTTTCACTCAGCCTTTAATTTGCCAAAATGTTCCAACTAAAACCAATATACAAGCTTCAGCAAACTCAGCAGGGTGGGTACTTTTTATTGGAACTGGTAGCAAACTGCCTAGCAATATGGGATAAAAGCATTTGCATGGCTATACTCTCACCCACAGAGAAGATGTTCCTCATTTTGAAGGTCAGGCCATACATCACTGGCCCAGTGTCAGGAAACATGCACCGCCTCCGCCTACGCTGTGCCAGGTCAGTCAGAAAATAAACAAATGCAACTGCACAGAGTGGCTACACCCCCTCCCATCCTCCTTCTCAACCATTCCATCTGCAGAGTAGAAGCCAAAGGGAAAAGAGCAAGGCAGTCAAATTCAAGTCTGGGGCTTAAGGCAGCAGCAATTCTAGTTTCCTATGGCAAAAAATGACGTGTGGTTTTTCTGATAAAAACAGGACAGATTGAACTTGTAATACAAGATTATTTACAATAGTTCTCTTAAAAATGTCACTGGGACTTTACAAGATTTTACCTATGTCTATTTCAGACTGCTTGTTAGTTACTTTTAAAGACTCCTGCTGCTGCCAAAGGTCTCATGTATCAGGCATCCACCGGGATCATCACCATTCCAGAACATTCTAACTTCCAATACCAGTCATCCTTATTTCTTGTGAAGGAGCACTAATAGAAATGTAATTATAATGTGAGCAGCTGAAGAATGGCCTTGTTTAATGGTCAGTCACTTCTCACTAGCACTTTAATATGAATTAGCTCATCAGATAAGCTTGTGGTCATTTGAAGAACTTAGAAACCTTGGCAGGCATGGAGATCCGGAAAAGAATGATACGTTGTTTTTCAAGTTTCCACTGGTGTAAAGGAATGTAAGGAGCCCTGGTGGCACAATGGTTAAGTGTTTGGCTACTGACCAAGAGGTTGGTGGTTCAAACTCACCCAGCTGCTCCATGAGGAAAGACCTGGCAATCTGTTCCCTTTAATAATTACTACCTAGAAAACCCCATGCGGAAGTTCAACTCTGGGACGTGGGGTCACTATCGGTTGAAATAGACTTAGAATAAAGAACTGAGGCCACAAAGAAGTTAAGCAGCTTGATGTAAATCATACAACTGTTGTTTGTTGTTGTTATGTGTGGTCGAGTTGGACCTGACTCGATGTAGGAAGGGATACGGAGGTGAAGTAGGCTGACAGAAAGCCCTGGTTGCCTGGCAGACAACAAAATACATACAGGTAGAAGGAGGGAAAAAAAAAAAAGACCATAATGGTAAAGCACCCAAAGAGTCTACAGTAAAGCAAATGAGCTTGGAAGGTTTTGATATTTTAGGGAGCAGAGGGCCTGAGAATGTTGAAATCATATCACCTAATTGAGAGTGTTAAGGAGCTCTGGTGGTACAGTGGTTAAGTCATTGGGCTGCTAACCAAAACGTTGGTGGTTTGAATCCGCCAGCCGTTCTATGGGAGAAAGATGAGGCAGTCTGCTTCCGCAAAGACTGACAGCCTTAGAAACCCTACGGGGCAGTTTTGCTCTGTCCTATAGGGTTGCTGTGAGTCCAAATTGACTCACTGGCAGTGAGAATTGAGAGTGTTAATTTTTTCCAGAGGATTCAAAATAAACTTTTAAACAATATTAACCTCCAATATGCTCTGAGGCTCCTAATTTAATACTTCTGTGTAACATAGTCAGTTCTAAACCCATTCATACATATTTTCTTTTTCATTTTTAACAGTTGGCATCATCCCATTTCCTTAATACAGACTTACAGTGTGCAGACATGCTTTGAAATCCATAAATGAGGTTGTCTTTATTTGAAACGAAGGTCTACCCTCTCAAAGACATTGCAGTCAGTAACTTCACAACAAATCAATCTCATGAGGACTAAATAGGTGAGTTATATGTCCATTATAAATTTTTTCTGATGGGTTGAGTCATTCAGCACGACAGCAAAAAGGCTTGGAGCAACAATACAATGTTATATTCAATGCCACGTCAGCCAGTGGCCATGGAGGCTCAATAAATAGCGCTGTGCTGTGACTGATCGTGTACCACACAATTCACAAGTACTGAAGATGTAATAAGCTACGTCAGGAAAGAAAGGGAGTTTGGATTATCCTTTTTTTGTCCACTAATATAAAGTACCTCAGATCACACTATTTAATGTGTAGTCTTGAAAGTATAGCCAGGAGTGGCTAATTCTTAAAATAATTTCCGTAATTTAGAACATCTTCCTCCAAAAGAATATGTCCCTGTGTTGAAAGTTTCTGTTGGCATTGTAAGAAGGACATGACTTTGGATGACATAGGCAGTGTGAACAGAAGCATTTAGATGGAGGAACAGATCCATAAACATTCACAGGAGAATGCCTACGTACTTTTCTCTCCGTACCTTCCATGAGATGAACTCTGAAAAGTTTTAGGTATACAATAGGAACACTGCTTTTGTCTTTTCAATAAAATAGTGTAGCAGTTTCAGTGAAGAAGATATATTTGAGTTAAAACAAGTTTTATTCAAAAGCTGAGACAAATCACAGTTATCTTTCCTCCAGGTGGACTTTAAAGAGAAAATTTGTTTTAAAAAATTCATATTTAAATCGTATGGAATCATTGGTTGAAAACAATAACTTATTTTGTGAAAATTAAAGCTGTAAATTTCTGTAGGACTTTTAAGATTAAAGTAGTGTTTCCAGAACTTTTGGGTTTCTAGATCAGTATAAGAAAAAAATAATGAAGACTGACACTGGGTTCCCAACTTTTTATTTCAGCAAAACAAAGATACACACAAAATAACAACAACAACAACAAAGAAAATAATGGCAGCAAAACAGCAGGACAAGTGAAATATCGTGATAAGGGACATTTCTTTATACAGATAAATTTAATTTTATGAAAAAAAAAATATATCTTCTTCACTTTTCTCATTCTGCCTCAGATCCACGTATATTCTGTTATCCCTGGAACTTGTCCTTGGATGGACAATGAAGAACTAGAGCCTCAGCGCCAAATGTATGTGAGGTTGCAATACCCATTGGAGAAGCAATTGATTGCAACCCAGCCCCACTAACCATCATCCACATCCAGAGGCGGCTGCAGTGCCTCCAGAGCCAGGAAGGAAAGGAGAGCTTGGTGATCCTCAGGCAGTGGGAGACGGTAGACAGGAAGTACAAAGGACAGCGAAACAAGTTAATCGACATCAGAGAAACACAAAACGGAGCAAAAAGTGAAATCATGGACGACTCTACAGAACAAACTATCAAGTTTCCTCAGCAAACAAACTGCTTAAAAAAAATGGATAAAGGGAGAAATCTGTGCATTAAAAGAAGAGTGTAACTATCAAAAAAGGCAAAACTAAGCCATAATGTTTATGGCTGAATGTTCGGGTGTCCCCAAAAAGTCAATGGTTACACTTGTGTGTCTGTGGTGGGGGAGTTGTGGAGGTGGATGGTTAAGAGGGGACATGTGGACAGCTGTTAGAGTGGCTGGTAAGGTTCTATCTCCCAACATGGGAGATAGTATTATAATACTTCATTAGTTATAAATCTGTTTTATATGTAT
>NW_006922021.1:1243370-1243926 GCF_000298275.1 Orycteropus afer afer
TTATGTGCCATCAAGTCAGCCCCAACTCATAGCGACCTCTCCTTGGGTTTCCGAGGCAGTATCACTACGGAAGTAGATTGCCCAACCTTCCTTCCTAGGAGTGGCTGGTGGGTTCGAACCGCCAGCCTTCTGTTTAGCAGTCAAGTGCCTTAGCCACTATGCTACCAGAGCTCCCGATGTACAAACTTAGGACAAGTTATTTAACCTTCCTCTAAAACAGTTTTCACATTTGTAACATGGGGATGTTGATGATCCCAGAACTGCAGATTTAAACAGGATTAACAAGAAGATGTCCAGATGTTAAGGTTCTAGAATATAATGTGGCATAGAGAAAACACTCAATGAGTATTAGCTATTACTGGAGGAAGTGCTTCTCGATCCAGGAAACAAGCTAAGGTGGCAAACGAAAAGATTAGGATGAAGTGATATGAAGTTCTTCAAATGTACAAATAAAAGAGAATCTTAGCAATGTTCTGTATCATAATCTCTCTCACTCAATTTTCAACTTATCCATTCCAGGACAAGTTTGTCATGCAGAAAAAGTCAACAATTTTAC
>NW_006922021.1:1244026-1245046 GCF_000298275.1 Orycteropus afer afer
CATCCATTTTAGTAACCAATAAAAACTAAAGAAGTAGCTATATCTGTCAATAAAGAGCCTCTGTTTAGTATTCTACTGTATGTATGCACCATAATTTGTTCATTCATTGTGGTAGTTCATTTTGCGTGTCAACTTGGCTGGGTCTGGTTGAGTGGCTGGGCAGCTGGATGTAGTATTCCCCATGATGAGACTGGTAATCAACTCCATGGTGGAACTTACTGTGGGCAGCTGAGTAGCTGTCTTAGGGAATGTGGTCTGCTTCCTATATATAAGCAGAAGCCTTGGGGAATGGTCTCTAGATTATGGCACGCTTGGATCGTTCATGTAGCCGTGTCATTGTTCAACAGCCTTCCATGCTCTGCCGACCTTGGGACTTACAATGGACTGAAATTAATGGCATGTTGTGTGGTTTGTTAACTTCAAGACTGTGCCATTTTATTTGTCAACCTTGGGCTTGTTAGCTTCAGCAGCCAGTAGCTGCCTGAGAGAAGAGATGTCTCTAGTTTCAGTGGGCTGGGGGTAAGAGGCAGAGCTGAAGCCCAAGGTCAAGGGGCTTTCACCCAGCTCCTAGAGCCTGGCACTTTTAACTCAGACTTCTAGCCTCCAAACTATAAGAAAATAAACTCCTGTTTGTTAAGGCCATCCCATGTGTGGTATATTCTTGTCAGAGCAGCACCAGGTAACCAGAACATTCATCCATTGATAAATCCCTCTCTGTGCAACTGTAAAGAATAATGAGAAGTCTGTGAAACACCTTTTAACAAGGATGACTCTAGAGGACATTAAGCTGGATGGAATATGTCAATCACAAAAAGACAGATACTGTTTGGTGCTACTATTATAAAAAAGCAAGAGTAGATATACACACAGAAAGCAAAGTTCTTCAATGGTTAATAGGGATGGGAGAGAGAAGGGGAAATCACTTACTAGTTAGCAGACACTTGGTACTTTTGGTGATGGGAAAGACAAGACCAAACATGGCTGACATTAACACAACGTGACCAAAGTAAATAAAGACAT
>NW_006922021.1:1245146-1261264 GCF_000298275.1 Orycteropus afer afer
ATGTGTATATTTGTATAAAAAGGCATACGCAAGTATATACACATGCACGTATAGGTATATCTATAAGAAAAAAATACAAAATCACTGCCATCGAGTTGATTCCAATTCATATGACCCCCATTGGGTCTCTGAGGCTGTAAATCTTTATGTAAGAAGATTCCCCCATCTTCCTTCTGCAGAGGAACTGGTGGGTTTGACTACTGACCTTCTGGTTAGCAGCCAAATGCCTTATCACTATGCCACCAGAGCTCATATGGTATCTATAGGCATATGTATATACACGTTTGTGTGTGCTGCATATATATACACCTATATAACAAACTATGTAAGGGGCACAGTTACGGAGGCTTCTTAGACATGACCAAACAACTTGTGAGATTGGTTTACCGACTCAAGGGTCTTGGGACCATAATCTTGGGGGATAATTTAGTCAATTGGCATAGCATGGTTCATAAAGATAATGTTCTAAATCCAAGTTTGGTGACTAGTGTCTGGGGTCTTAAAACCTTGCAAGTGGCCATCTAAGATATAGCTATTGGTCTTTATTCATATGAAGCAAAAGACAATGATGGAAATTAAATGATCAAAGAAGAAACCAATCCATGGGACTAATAGCCCATGTGAACTGCAATCTCTTCAAATCTGACACCCGAAGAACTAGACATTACCCGACTACCAATACTCACAATTCTGACCAGTGACATGACAGAAGGCACTGGAAAGAATGGGAGAAAAATGTAGAGCAAAACTCAAATTCCTTAACAAGTTCTGAACTACTGGCTCAAAAGAGACTGGAGGAACCCCTGAGGTGATCACCGTAAGGTAACCTTTGAATATGGAATTGAAGCTATCTCAGAGGGTCACCCATCAGTCAAATAATAGATTGCTTACAAAATAAACAGTATCACCCATAGGTAATAACCAGTATCACCCATGAGTAATGTGCTCCCTCAAACAATGAACTATATGAGGCCAAAGTGTCATTATTTACCCAAAAACAAATGTGAGAAGGCAAGGAGGGAAGGAAAGCTAGATCAACGAAACAGAACAAGCATAAGGGAAATTAAGGCAATGTTGAAACATTGTAAAAATTGTAATTAAAGCAAGGGAAAATTTGTATACAGACTATTAAAGGGTAACCTAATTTGCTGTGTACACTTTCACCTAAAACTGGATAAAATGTTATTAAAGAAAAAGAATATAGAGAGTCCTAATTGGAATCCTTCTGCATGGCTGATGGAAATATAAAATGGTACAGCCACTATAAAAAAAACTGGCAATTGTTCAAAAAGTTAAACATAGAATTCCCGTATGACTCAGCAATTCTCATCCTAAGTATATACTCAAGAAACTTGAAAGCTAAGACTCAAAAAGATAATTGAACATCAATGTTTACTGCAGCAATATTCACATAGCAAAAAGTAGAAACAACTCAAACATCCATAAAGAGATGAATGCATAAACAAAACATGGTTTTTACATATAATGGAGTACTATTCAGCCATAAAGAGAAACAAAATTCTGACACATGCTAAAACATGGATGAACCTTGAAAACATTATGCTGAATGAAAGGAAATGAAAATCAGACTCCAAAGGAAAATATATTATCCCACTTATATGAAATATCTTCCATTCATCTGTCAGTTTGTCCTACTGTGGTGGCTTATGTGTTTCTGTGATGCTGGAAACTATGCCGTTGGTATTTCAAATACCTGCAGGGTCACCCATGGTGGACAGATTTCAGCAGAGCTTTCCAACAGAGACAGGCTGGGAAGGACTTGGAGATCCACTTCTTAAAATTTTGGCCAGTGCAGACCTTATGAATAGCAGTGGGACATTGATACAGCACTGGGAGATGAGGTCTCAGATTAGAAAGCACTCAAAAACATAACTGGAGAAGAGCTACCTTCTTAAAGGAGAATCTACCTAAACGGGAGATGGAGTAAAAAGCTTTCAGGACCTTCATTTGCCGTGTGGCACACCTTAAATGAGAAGAAACAGCTGCAAACATCCACTAATAATCAGAACGTGAAAGGTAAAAAAGTATGAATGTGTAAGAAGTATCAATTTGTATGTCAACTTGGCTGGGCCTGGTTGAGTGGCTGGGCAGCTGGTGGTAGTTATTCCCCATGATGAGACTGGCAATCCACTCCATGGGGGGATCTACCACAAGCAGCTGAGTAGCTGTCTTTGGAATGTGGTCTGCTTCCTGTATACAAGAAAAAGCCTTGGGGATGGTCTCTAGCTTATGGCACGCTTGGACCCTGCATGTAGCCATGTCGTTGTTCAGCCTGCCATGCTCTGCTGACCTTGGGACTTACAATGCACTTGAATTAATGGCGTGCCATGTGGTTTGGTAACATTGGGACTGTGTCTTTTTATTTGTCGACCTTGGGCTTGTCAGCCTCAGCAGCCAGTAGCTGCCTCGGTGAAGAAATGCCTCTAGCTTCAGTGGGCTGGGAGCAAGAGGCAGAGCCAAAGCCCAAGGTCAAGGGGCTTTCATCCAGCCCCTAAAGTCTGGCACTTTGAACCTGGACTTAAGGCCTCCAAACTGTGAGAGAATAAACTCCTGTTTGTTAAGGCCATCCCCTTTGTAGTATATATTCCTGTCAGAGCAGCACTAGGTAACCAAAACAATGAATAAAGGAAAATTGGAAGTTGTCAAAAATGAAATGGAACACATAAAGATCAATATCCTAGGCATTAGTAAGCTGAAATGGACTGGGACTGACCATTTTGAATCAGACAATCATATGGTTTACTACACTTGGAGCGATAAATTGAAGAGGAATGGTATCACATTCATCATCAAAAAGAACATCTCAAGCACTATCCTGAAATACATTGCTATCAGTGATAGGAAAATATCCATACGCCTACAAGGAAGATAAGTCAATATAACTATTATTCAAATTTATGTACCAATACTAATGCCAAAGAAGAAGAAATTGAAGATCTTTACCAACTTCTGTGGTCTGAAATTGATCAAACATGCAATAAAGATGCATTGAAAATTACTGGTGATTAGAATGTGAAAGTGGGAAATAAAGAAGCAGTTAGAAAACATGACCTTGGTGATAGAAATGACACCAGAGACAGAATGGTAGGATTTTGAAAGGCCAATGATTTATTCATTATATGAATGGCAACTATGCATCGTTGGTGGTGCAACGGTTAAACTCTCGGCTGCTAACCAAAAAGTCAGGGGTTCAAATACACTAGCTGCATCACAGAAGAAAGGTCTGGTGACCTCCTTCCCTGAAGATTACATCCTAAGAAGCCCTGCAGGGCACTTCTACTCTGTGCTATTTGGTGGCTATGACTCAATGGCACACAACAGTAATGATAGATACGTCCAAAAGATGGATACAACATGAAACATGTTCGTTTGATCAAAACTCTTGTGAGTACAACTTGAAATTTTAGGGATCTTTTATCTGAGACCTTACATTTAGATTAGACTTTGAATAGATTAAAACCTCCATTTGTGAAAAGCTAGTTTTTAAAAAACATCACATTCTTGGCTTTTTATCTTTGTATGAAAAGAAGGCAAAACTTCCTTTTAATTCATTGATTTTTTTGTGTGTTTTTTGACCTTTTGATTGTGCTATCATACTATGCTTTTAATCTTAGCATTTTAAAACTTTTTTTTTTAGTTCATTTGAGACCTATTTTCTATAAAAATAAGTTAATGAATTGCATTTTCGAGTGCTGATTATTTTAAGAACACTTTAAATCACATCAAAATTAATATAATAAATGCCAGTGTCCATGCAGATGACTCAAATGTCTTGAAAGCCCTTTGACTCACATTTGTAAAAAATACCTCTCTTTTCTTATGAACTTGATAAAATTAGTTTATAATAACGTCCTTTGCAGAATTCAGTTTCTAAAAGCCTCTAAAGTATTTTATTATTCTATCTTTAATGATTTTCTACAGTTTTGATGTATCCACTCAAGCTTACCTTATTACTTGAGAATTTGACTTTATTAGGTAATTTGTTGCTGTTATTAGGGGCCATAGAGTTGGCTCTGACTCACAGCGACTCTATGTACAACAGAACAAAACAGTGCCTGGTCCTGTGCCATCCTGTCAATCTTTGCTATGCTTAAACCAATTGTTGCAGCCACTGTGTCAGTCCATCTCATTGAGGGTCTTCCTTTTCACTGACCCTCTACTTTACCAAGCATGATATCCTTCCCAGGGACTGGTCCCATCTGACAACATGATCAAAGTAGGTGAGATTAGGTCTGGCCATTCTTGCTTCTAAGAAGAATTCGGGCTGCACTTCTTTCAAGACTGAGTTGTTTGTTCATCTGGCAGTCCATGGCATTTTGAATATTCTTTGCCAACACCACATTTCAAAGGCATCAATTCTTTTTCAGTCTTCCTTGTTCATTGTCCAGCTTTCACATGCATATGAGGTTATTGAAAATACCATGGCCTAGGTTAGGCCCACCTTAGTTCTCAAGGTGATATCTTTGTTCTTTAGCACTTTAAAGAGGTCTTTTGCAGCAGATTTTGCCCAGTGCAATATGTCATCTGATTTCTTGACTGTTGTTTCCATGGACATTGATTGTGGATCCAAGTAAAATGAAATCCCAGGCAACTTCAATCTTTTGTCCATTTATCATGACATTGCTTATCGGTCCAGTTGTGAGGATTTCTGTTTTCTTTATGTTGAGGTGTAATCCATACTGAAGGCTGTAGTCTTTGATTTTCATCAGTAAATGCTTTGTCATCTCTTTCAGCAAGCAAGGTTGTGTCATCTGCATATTGCAGGTTGTTAATGAGTCTTCTTCCAATCCCAATACTGTGTTCTTCTTCATACAGTGCAGCTTCTTGGATTATTTGCTCAGCATACAGATTGAATAAGTATGGTAAAAGGATACAACCCTGACCTACACCTTTCCTGATTTTAAACCATTCAGTATCCCCTTGTTGTGTTCAAACAACTGCCTCTTGGTCTATGTACCGGTGTTCCTCAGGAACACAATTCAGTGTTCTGGAATTCCCATTCTTTGTAATGTTATCCATAATTTGTTATGATCCACACAGTGCAATGCCTTTGCATAGTCAATAAAGCCTAAAGGTGTTATTAAAATCACCATGTAAAAGTACATCCATATCTCAGGGATTCATTTTGATTCAATTAAATGTAACACCCTATTAAAAGTCAATTAAGGAAGTTACCACTTGGAAGCCAAGACTCTCCTCATGGACTTTACATCGTATAGGGAAAATACACAAGCAGACAGTATTCAGGTAATGATAATACAATGCAGGGGTTCCTTTTTATCGTATATTTTATGTTTCTTAAAAATATATACAGCATAACATATACCACTTCAACTATTTCTACATGTAAAATTCAGCAACATGATTATATTCTTCAAGTTGTGTAACCATTCTCACCCTCATCTTAAAAGTTGTTCTTCACCCGTGGACATACACTCACTGCTTCCTAAGTTTCCAATCTCATCTTTTGATTTGCTGTTGTCAATTTGAGCCCGTATAAATAGATCTCAAAAGAGCTCAAGATAGACATTCTTTACTAGTTAAATTAAGCTATTCTTTGGTTTGAAGAAGATTTCAGAGGATATTTAAAGATTATCTCAGGGCAGTAGTTTCAGGAGACTCATTTAGTCTCCATGGATCCAGAATATCTGGATTCCATGAGAATCTGAAGTTCAGTTTTCAATGGAAAGATTCTTTGTGTGTGTGTGTGCACATGCGCGCGCATTTGATGGCCACCTTTGACATTCTTGTGATGAAACCAGTTAAATTAAAAAATAGTCATCAAAATGTAAGAAAAACGAATTTTGTAGTTTTTCTTACATATGACAAGGAGCTCGGATGGTGCAGTGGCGAAGGCATTTCACTGCCAGCCAGAAGGTTGGTGGTTCTGACTGCTCTGTGGAAGGAAGGAAGATGGAGCAATCTACTTCCATAAAGATTTACAGCCTCAGAAACTCAATGGGGGCAGTGAGTTTGGGTTTTCATTTTTTTTGTTTGTTTGTTTGTTTAACATGTATGACAAGAGAGTTAGTGACAGGTCTAATAACTACTATAATTTTGAAGTAACATTGAACACAAACAGTAGCTGTGAAATCTGAAACTAATGTGATGTGAAAGTGTTTATGACTTTTATTACTTACAAAATCACAGATATTGTTAATTAACCACCAATATTGTGGCCAATATTTATAATTGAAGGGAATGCTAAATTGCTTTTAGATATACATGAAAATAGAGAGATTTGCATGTGTGTGTGTGCTCATGTATTTCTTTTCCCCTTTGGAGTTCACAGAGGTCAGAAGATAAGAAGACTTGTAGATCATTTCAAGAGTACTGACATTGCCTCAAGGGTAAAAGGGAACCATTATTTTTTTCCCCAAAGTTGTGGTGTCCTTATCAAATATGCCTTTAAAAAAGATCATTCTGACTATAATGTGGGAAAAAAAAATTACAGGGAGTAGGGTCAGGCAGGTGGCCAAACAGAGACAGGGAGAATAATGGAGAGTAAACAAACTTGAGAGACGTATCCCACGAGTAATATCAACAAGACTTAGTGGGGCATAGTTTAGTTTGAGACAGAGTCCTAAAGGATGATGGCAGGGCCCTGATTTGGGTAGCTGCAGGGGTGGCTTTCTGGATAAAAAGGAGACACCGTTCTTCTCTGGAAAGAGGGGTGGAGCATGACACAGATAATGGATTTTTCAGCCTAGGTCTAAAAATGGCCCAATTTAAAGCGCCACCCTGCATGTAGTTGCTAAGAACTGTGATAAACCACATTCCCTAGGGCTTCCCTCATTCAGGGCAAAATCCTTCCACCCTTAAGTACATTTTGGTTCAGCTTTCAGATATCAGTGCAAGATAGAGACAGATAATCTTTCTGAAGGACCTGTATCTGCTTTGGTGGTGCAGTACCTAAGGCATTTGACTGCTAACCAGAAAGTTGGTGGTTCAAACTCACCAGCCACTCCATAGAAGGCAGACTGGGCAATCTACTTCTGTAAAGATTTACTGCCTCAGAAACCCAATGGGGGTCACTATGAGTCAGAATTGACTCAATGGCAATGGATTTTTTTTATATCTACTTTCTTAGTATCATATTTCTATTCCCTGATGACTCAAGCTAAGCAACTATCTTCCAAAACAAAAGAACAATAACATCATCGCCCATTTCTGAACACCTGCAAAGTGCCTGATAGTCAATTATATGTACTAATATTTCATTTATTTGTTGACCAAATATTGACTGAGCACCTGTTAGGTACCAAGCATTGTTCTAAAAGCATGAGATCCGGAAACAGAACAGTCATAGCGTGGTGCCTTCATGGTGCTTACAGTCTATAATCCTGACAAGGATCCTTCAAGGCAGATAATATCATCACAATTGTATTGACCAAATTGCTAAGGCTCATGGAAGTTAAGCAATTTTCCAAACATCGTAAAACTAGGAAATGGTCTGAGGCTGACGACTCCAAAATGACTGCTACTTTGGTGTTTGGGTGGCACATTCTTTCATATATGTTTAATGGTGACAAAACTGAATTCTTGAAGGTGAACTGTGTATTGGAAAATCAGCCTAGTCTTTTTGTACCAGGTGAAAATGGTGGGTAATGACAGCTAAATTAAGGAGGTGAGGGAATTCATTAAGACGATGGGATTGCTTTATTTGTGCTTGTAATTACACTCATTTTGTGAATGTATACACATATGCAGCTTTTGTAATGCATATTTTATAGTTCCACGTCACTGGAGAAATATGGTATATGTGCATGGACATGTGTGCATTACCATTTTTGCATAATGGTTACAATTCTTGCTTTAGGGATTTTGTTTGTTTGTTTGTTTTCAAGATAAATATCCCTTGTACATGATTTCAGCCATGCCTTATTTATGAGACTTTCACAAGGTATAGAAAAATGCACTGTCGGGATGATCCATTCTACTGAGCATTAGTAGTTCTAGTCACCAAAACCAAACCCAACCCACTGCCATTGAGTCAATTCTGACTCATAGCAACCCTTTAGGACAAAGCAGTATGGACCCATAGGGTTTTCCAAAGTTGTAAATCTTTACAGATGTAGACTGCCTCATCTTTCTCCTGTGGAGCAGCTGGTGGGTTCAAATCACCAACCTTTTGGATGGTAGACAAATGCTTTAATCACCATGCCACTAGAGCTCCTTTTAGTTCAAGTCAAGTGTATGTGAAATCACAAAAGACAGAATGAAATATATTTCTATCTGGCTTTGCCTTCATTTCTTTTATCTCTGGACAATTTGTTTGGCTAGTTTCATCATAAAACTTCAGGTAACAAACTTAATTTTTGTTAACTACATCACTGCAAGACAGGAAGAATTCTGATCACCTTGGATGTGTTTTCCACCCTATTTTTTATAACTGAA
The DNA here is from genome assembly GCF_000298275.1 of Orycteropus afer afer. Taxonomy (NCBI): domain Eukaryota; kingdom Metazoa; phylum Chordata; class Mammalia; order Tubulidentata; family Orycteropodidae; genus Orycteropus; species Orycteropus afer. The sequence goes on from NW_006922021.1 coordinate 1,253,565, forward strand.
ATATGTAGACCAGTGATTCTCAACCCTGGTTAGACAGCAGAATCAGATATGAACCTTATTTCAAAAACAATAGGAATGCTTAGGTATCACCCCAGACCAATTGATGGAGAAATCTGGCAGAGATGCCCAGGCATGGGTTTATTTTAAAAGCTCCGTGATCGATTCCAATGTGTAGTCAGGATTGAGAAGCCCTGATTTATACACTGCATCTTAACCTTTATTTTTTCTACATAGGATTTTAATCCATGGCTGCTGCTTCTTCTTCTTCTTTTTTTTTTTTAAAGCAAGAACCTCTGAACATCTAAGAATTACTTTTATTATGTTAGACTTTCTGCTCTTCCAATATTTGCACAGCTGTTTAATACTCAGAATGAGCTACCACATTTTTCAACCACAATTAAACTGAGATCTGACATTTACAATTTTCACGTAGCTACAATCAGTTCCCAGATTCCCTTTTGCAACCAAGAAGAGCACTCTCATTACGGTAATGAAGCCATGTTTTAAAGGTTCTATATTGGAAAGGATTCAGCATTGTTCAAAATTAGAATCTGGTTATTCTTTCTCTCTCCTGTATTCAATTTGGAATTTAGAAGATAAGAGGAAACAGAGTCTCCAAAAGTGTAATAATGGTTTGTGCAATTTTTTTTTAGCTTTTAAGATATGTTGGACATGTAAATATATTTCAATTCATACAGGATTTTAATTGTGGAGAATTATTATTTTAAATTCAAATGGCATAACATGAATAGAAAAATATATCAGATGGTCTAAGGGAAAGCAAAATTACTGTCATTAAGATTCAACAGTGTTTAATTTTCAACCAGGTGGGGAGTTTGTAAGGTGAGTTTCAAACATATTTTTCAATTAACTTAGTTGTCAACTTACACAGGATTAAAGCCAGCATCAAAGAAGCTATAGTCTCTTTTAAAAGCATGCTGTTTCAAAGTTCCTTTATACATAATTACAGCAGAAAATGCAATTCTTAAGAGTCAAAATGGTCCTTTTTAATTTTCCATGAAATGACCTCAGTTCTCCTTCTATGCTGTTAATGGTGAATTGGCCAAAATGAGTTTTTCATAAAATGAAGTCCACTTTTATACCCAATTTAATAATTATGTTCTAGAACACCCATGGTGACGAGAGGAAGCAAATAACTATAAAAAACCAACTTACAATTCAAATTTTCAAGCTAGAACAAGGTTTGATCATAAAGGGCTGGGGAATGAAAGAACTCTTAACCCCAACTGTACTCTTACCACTGATTGATTGACAGTCTTAGTGACTGTCCAGGACAAATCCTCTCCTTATCATCTTTGCCACTATTCTAAAATTTTTCTTCTCCCACATTGCCTCCTATATTGCTACTTTTCCTTTTAGTTTCTACAGATTACTTGCTCCCAACATCATTGAGTTAATAATGGCAGCCATCAGGCTAGAATGCTTCCAACATCTTCCATCCACACTTAGAGGCAACAGGAAGTAGTTCTATGCTGATGAACTAAAGGATGTTTCTAGAAGAGTAACAGGAAGTAAGACTGGATTGATTGAGTGAAGCCTGATCATGAAAAGTTTCATGCTAAGATAATGATTTTGAACTTAAATTTTGAAGAGCTGGAGAACTATTGTAGGATTTTATGCACTGATCAGATTTCGAATTTTAGAAAGACACCCAGGCAGCAAAGCGGAGGCTACATTCGGAGGCAGGTCAAACAGGAAATAGGAAAATCATTTAAGAGGCATTCAATAGTCATCCAAGTAAGTAGGGATGAAAGCCCGAGGCAAGGCAGTAGTAATGAGATCAGACATGTGACCGTGTATCAGCTTTCTCCAGAGCTTCGGTATTAGCCTTGGTTCTGCTCCTCCTATAATCTCTCTCTCCCCTCCCCCCATCTCTCTCTTTTTAACCCATTCACTCTTCAGACTTCTGGTGCCAAATGCATGCTGATGACTCTCACATTTCAATGCATAGTCAAACCTCATTGCTGAACTCATGGCCTGATCCTTTGTCTTTTCCATTCACATCTTCAAGTCGAACCTTAATTAATTTGTACAAAATACAAATCAACATATCCTTCCAATTCATCACTTATCTGCAAATAGGCTCCTCCTCTTGGTTTCTCTCAGTGGAAGAAACAGTCCTGTATTCCATTTAGGAAATGGGAGTACTCCTGGACTCTTCCTTTTCTTCAACCCATCCTATAGCTCATGTTATCACGTTCTGTAGTAATTCCAGATTCTTTATGTCTTCCTATTGTCTTCATTCTAAGAGCCCTAGCCTTACTCCGGAGCTTCTTAAATGGTCTCCTAACCTCCTTTCCTGATTTTTCATAACTCCTTTATCCATGCTGCGTGTAAAGAGAGATTTACAAGATGTATATCTAATTGTGTCAGATTTCTGCTTAAAATTCTTTTTAAAATTGATGCATAACTTTCAAGTTAAAGTTCTACTACATGGCCTTGGCGTAGCTTTTGCCTGCTGTCAAACTTTGACATGTTTTCTGCCTGCCTCATGTATTCCCACTCTAAGCAACCTGTCATTCCTCTGCTGGTCACTTGGTGTCTTCCAAAGAAGTCCCATTTATCTTTCAAAATGCAACTCAAGTGAGACTCAAGTCTTCTTTGTCCACTCAAAGGATATTGGGCACAATCCTAGTACCTTGTGATGACATTTAGTACAACTCTTACCGTGCTACCCCATTATTGTGTTTTGTTCTTCCCATTATTAGCTGTCTTCCTTGCTAAGCCACAATCTAAGTGACAGACCTGTGTCTTTTCCATTTTTATCTCCAGGAACTAGCACAGTGTCTAGCAATTACATGTAGACTATTTGCATTGACTGAATAAATGAAATAATGAATTAAATAAAGTTTCTTTGTAATGTGGAATAAGTGCTTTATTTAGATTTCAGTCTTTGCTCTACCATTAACTAGTTGGGAGACTGGTCATTTCACTCATTTCCCATTTTCCTTATCAATTGATCAAGGGGCATACACTGAATTATTTTGAATATACATTCTGATTTTAATAAGCTTTGAGATTTTGTTTTCATTGAAAATGTATTAACACTCAAAAGATTACATTTCATATAATCAACTGTTTGTCACTTTGTTCCATTTTAATCGATTCAAAATGATTTCATGTCTACTCAGTAATATTTGCTCTTATGCATGAAATGTGTGAACTGACATACAGATGGAGAGGCAAATCAATATTTCTTTCATAAGAAATCCCAGATTGCTAAAATATGTACTTTTGACATTAAATGATTTATTTTTAAGTGGCTAAAGAACAGGGATATTAAAATTTAATATTCTGATACTATTAACATGACTACTAGCACTATAGCATATTTTTCCTTAATATTCTTCAATATTCTTTGCTTTCTTTGACATCAATTCTGCTTCCTGAGTAAAGATGAATGAATGAAGTTTTAATAGTTGTACATTGTTGTTTTCTTTGAATAATAAAAACTTTTTGTCTGTACTATTTTAATAATGATCTTCACTTTAGCTTTAATGTAGTAGTAAAGATTTTAGGTTGAAGTTTCTGAGTTTTTAATAACTGAGACCACAAACATACAAGATACAGCTATTGTTGTTATGTGCTGTTGAGTCAGATCCGACTCATGGTGAACCCTCCTTGGGTTTCTGAGGTGGTATCTCTACGAAGTAGATTGCCCAACCTTCCTTCTGAGGAGTGGTTAGTGGGTTTGAACCACCAGCCTTCTGGTTAGCAGTCAAGTGCTTTAGGCACTACGCTACCAGAGCTCCCACAATAGCACTTAATTGCACAACTCCAGGTGGGTAGTCTCCCCAAAGATTATAGCTCTGGGAAATTATAAATATTTCTCAACAAGACTTAATACAAAGAAAGGTTTTTCTTTTCTTTGGTCAGGCTTTGGATACGTCCTATGTAGGAAGTTAGAGAAAATAGCTATTATATATGTGTGTGTGTGTGTGTGTGTGTGTGTTACGCTTCCATGTTTTTCCAGAGACTGGAAATAATAATTAAACTAGAAATAAGCTAGTATAATCATTGGTAAATGATAACATATATAGAACACAGATTAACCCAAACAATACAAAATAAAAATTAAAGACAGATGTGTGTAGGTTGATACTCATAGAAAACTTGTATTCCAAAGAACTTTCATTGGGCAATACTTGAGTGTTCACTGCAACATGATCCTACACTATAAAATATAAAGTACATTAAATTTACAACATTATAGTGCTTGATTGGTAGAGGAGATGTATGCAATTATTTTCTATGGAAATAAAAGTAAATACAATATTTTGGTTGATATTGTCTTTAAAGATTTTAACTAAAAAATTGGTGAACAGTAAAAAAAAAGAAAAGAAAAGAAAAAAACCTCACTGCTGTCGAGTCGGATCTGACTCATATCGATCACTCCTTGGGTTTCCAAGGCGGCATCATTACAGAAGTAGATTGCCCAATCTTCCTTCAGAGGAGTGGCTGGTGGGTTTGAACCTCCAGCCTTCCAGTTAGCAGTCAAATGCCTTAGGCACTAGACCACCAGAGCTCCTCAAGTAAATAATAACCATGCCAGTTTTCAAAGCTGCACGTGAAGTAGGCGGCAACACAAATCTCTGTAAAATATCTCAGATTTCTGTTTGCTTGGTTGGCTTTGATTTTTGCTTTATTGGGTTTCAAATTTACTTTATATTCCATTTATTGGCAACAGCATAGTATGAGTTCGTATGTGCCCTATGATAAAAATGAGTAAATCCGAGGTGTACATGATTTGTGCTTTCTAAATATAAAAAGTTCAGTCAATAATTACAGTGTTCATGTAATTTCTTAAATGACATCTTCCTAATTTCCTTTTTTAACTGAGGTGTTTTCCTCTGCAAATAAATCCAGGGAAGACCAATGTTTTAAGACTAATTTTGAGACATCAGCAAAATATAAATAATAAATAATCAAATAGGTGCTCTTATCCTGAAGAATATTATGATTTGAGAAGAAGAAATAAATCAGCAAATTGATTTTTTGCCACTTTTTATGTTTATGACCCCTGCCTATCACTCAACTACACATAACCTTAATTTCTTTCTTGAGTTTAAAAAAGGGTGGGGCATTATGCAGACATAAAGACAATTTACCTAGCCAATCTTATTTTAGCTTCGCAAGAATGATATAAGGTAATTAAAAAATAGCATACTAAACAATGACTAAACTAATACCTATAAGTAGAAAAATAAAAATTTAAACTACATTTGGTAGAAAGAGTATGATCCTTCTGCTATAGCCCATTGCCTCTTGAGGACTGACCACAGTATCTGGCAAATATTTAGTGTTCAATAATGGCTTGTTGAACCAGGATTTGCAAGGTATTTACTAGGTACATAAGGCACTGATTCTCAAACTGTGAGTTATACCTATTAATGGATCAAGATATTAATTTTTTTGGTCTTGACCAGTATTTTACCCAAATGAAAAAGAGTAAGTAATACTATTGTACATTACAGGTTTGTTGGGAGATTCAGTCTGCCATGGGCCATGTGCATCCCTACATGACCTTGCAAAGTGTGCCAAATTACAAGGCATAATCATCTCCAGATACCGAGCAGGTTCTGTAGCTAGTCACTTACGCAATTAAGTAGGTTAAGGTGACTACAGAATGAATGGACTACTGCTCCCCAGGGGAGAGGGACTATCTTGTTCATTGTTTTCTACACCATCAACGCTCCTGAGCCCTTGATTCTGGCTTTCTTAAATGTGCCACAATCCAGTGTGTGCTTAAGCCATCATCTGGGCCTATTGTGTCATCTCATGGTACTTGAGGGGAGAGGAATTGGCACTACCATGCTGATGTTCTGTTGCTTCCTGTAGTGTGAATATGAAACAGTCATGTTCTAACTCCTCAAATATTACTGCCTACTTTCAACACCTATGGAGTTGTGGTGAACCAACGTCATGCTTGCTTAGTCATTCATCGCTTTAGAGTCTTGCCATCATCCTCTATGAGGCTGGGGTTCTTCCCTGTTATGGTAGTAAGAATAAGTGTTATCTCAGGGAAATTCTGTTTGAGTCGCAGCCTTTATGAATGATTGTGTAAATTAACCACTGTCCAATTTTAGGGGGCACCATTATGTATGGCAGTCTCGTATATAAGTCAATGTATCAAAAACAGTTTGAAAGGCCCTACATTAGTAAATACAAAGAAAAAAAAAGGCTAAATTTATTTTGGTTGATTAATGAAACACGCAGATAGCTGACAAAAACAACAAAGCAGGAGATAATTGTTGAAAGAGTTAATGTTTAAGGAGGGAGTGATCATTTCCAGTTGTGCTCAGGTGAGAATCTGGGATATATAATCTGTTCTTGAGGATGGATGAGGAGCCAGAAGATAGATTTGTAGTGTCATCCAGGTGAGAAATGGACCTTTCTGAAACTCTTCAAGAAGATGTAGTGGGGACAGAGTTTACATAATATAAATAAAAACAAATGAAACAATAACAAAAAACTCTGAGACAAGGAAAAGAAAATGATGGGATAAAAAAGCAAAAAGCTATTCACTGTCTGTGTGATTTTTATCATCTAGTTTTGGTCTTCCATACCTGGATAGTTAGTCGTATAAGGAGAAAATAGCTACAAGGAATCATGGTGAAATTACTTAATTATTATGGTTTTTCTATTCCTTATGATTTTCCCTAGATTTTGAAAGATTAATAACAGTATTTTTCCCTGGTGCCAAATTCCATTTTTTTTTTCTTTCTACACCTAACTGTCCTATTTATACTGTTCTGCTTCTCTGTACTTTATGGGATGAGACCATTTTTATAAAACAGTTATATCCATGATCTCATCTGTTTCTCCTCTATATTTTATTATCAAAATGACTCATGATTCAGTACCTATTCATCTAATGGTGTCTCACTCTTGTATGTACATACTACACAATCTATATTTCTGTCTATATATCTATGTACACACACACAAAAAAAGACATATAATAAATAAGAATTCATCTTTTTTTAAAAAAGTCCTGCTATCCTTCAGTATTTATATTTCCAATGATCCACTAATTATTAATATATAGTTTTAAAAGTAATTTGTTGTTTAGTTCAATTCCAAGGTCATTGCTATTCAATGAATTTAGTGCAAATTTATTTAGAAAAAATGTTAATGTTAAGTTCCATTCTACTTATGGAATTACGGAATATCCATTTGTAGAATGATTAAATGTACAGACATATTTACCCACTTCAATTAATTAGTCACAAGAAATTAATTTTTTGGTTAAAATGTTTTTTTAAAAAAGATAGAATCACAGTTTGAAACAGCTAATAATTTTAAAAGATAAAAGTTAATTTTGAAATTACATATGAAATCGTATTAGATTTTCTGTCTTTCTGTATTATTTATTTCATGCGGGGATCCTAATGAGCACTTCCTATCGGTGACACAAATGATCTAGATATCAAAGATTTTTCCAGTAGGGAAGGATTTCAGAGCCCATCTACTTTATTTTAATGTTTTTACTATTAAAATTTCTAAAATATGTGGAAGTAGAGAGAATAATATAATAAATCCCATGTACCTATGATGCAGCACCAAAAATGACCAACATTTGGTTAACTTTAAATGCTCTATTACTTTCTTTGGGAGCTCTGGTGGCGTAGTGCCTAAGGCATTTGACTGCTAATCAGAAGGCTGGCAGTTCAAACCCA
>NW_006922021.1:1261424-1262202 GCF_000298275.1 Orycteropus afer afer
CCACTCCTGGGAAGGAAGGTTGGGTAATCTACTTCCATAGTGATACTGCCTCAGAAACCCAAGAAGGGGTCACTATGACTCAGATCTGACTCGACAGCAGTGAGTTTGGTTTTTGTTTTTGCTATTTCTTTCATTTATTTTTATTTCTTGAAGTATTTTAAAGCAAACCTTAGAACTCATATAAGTTCACTTATAAATAAATTTTGAATCTCAAAGAGATAAGACTTTAAATAGCTACCAGAATAGCACTACTATACCTATTGATATTAAAAATATTTCCTAAAATAATGTAATATCAAGCCATGTTTAACTATCTCCAATTGTCTCAAAAATATTTTTTTAAACTCTTGCCTGTTTGAATCAAGATATGTACAAGATGCACACACTTGCACTTGGTTGACATGTACAATCTTATTTGATCCCTTACGTTTATAGAACTTGAGACACAAGATAATTCATTTGCTTGAGGTCACTGGCCTTTTCACTTTATCTATTCATTCAGTAAATATTTATTCAGCATCCAGGAGGTACCAGGTAGTTCTAAGTATCTAGCAATTATTTTTGAACAAAATAAACCAATATCTGTGTTTTATTGAGCTTATATTCTCATTTGGAAAATATCATATACATTAAAAGAAATCAAGTGCAGAGTTTATTGGAGGGTGATAAATACTATGGATATAAGCTCTGGTAGCATAGTGGCTAAGGCACTTGACTGCTAACCAGAAGGCTGGCGGTTCAAATCCACCAGCCACTCCTCGAAAGGAAGATGGGGCAA
>NW_006922021.1:1262417-1267857 GCF_000298275.1 Orycteropus afer afer
AACACTGCCTTGGAAACCCAAGGAGGGGTCGCTATGAGTTGGGTCTGACTCAATGGCAAATAACAACAACAACAACAACAACAACAACAAAATTATAGCTAGACTGAGTAAGTGCTGGGGTGAGGATGATGGGAGCAATTTTTGAATTTTAAATTTGTCCTCATTGAGTAGAGGACATTCAAGCAATGACTTAAGGTGAAAGAGTTAACTCTGCAGAGTCTGGGGAGGAGATAGAACAAGCAGTGCTAATGCCAGACATGTGTGTGGACCAGTGGGAAATATTTGTGTCCCAAGTAGTTTGGGCAGTAATGAGACTAATGGATGAAGTCAGAGAGGACACAGGAGGTCATATTATGAAGAGTCCTAGTTGCTCTTGTAAAGACTTCAGCTTTTCCTCTGAGTGAAATGACAGCCATTGATTGCAGTGCTGGGCACTGAGCAGTGATGCCTTCTGGTCTTTGGTTTAAGAGGAACAGACTGGCTATTGTGTGGAGAATAGATAGTTTGAGGTATGGCTAGGGAGCATTGAATTCAGACTAGTTTGAAGGACAGTGCACTAGTCCCAAAGATAGATAATGGTGGTTTGGACTAAGATGAGAGTAATAAAAATTAAAAATGGAAATGAGAAGTGGTCTAATTCTGAATTTATTTTAATGCTAGAGATGATCAATTAGAAGTAGGGTGTGAAAAGAGGAAAGAAATCAGGATGGCACCAAAGCCTTTAAGCCTGAACAAACAATGGATGAATTTGCTATCAATTAAGAATTGGAAATCACAGATTTTGGTTGGGGAAGAGCAAGAGTCCAGGTTTGGATATACAGAAATGTCCATTAGACTAGCAGTTAGAGATGCTGATAGGGAATTAGATATCAAAGTCTGGAACTTAGTAGAAAAGTTTGAGCTAAAGATGTAAAGATGTAGCATATAGGTAGGTGTGTTTTCTTTAAAGCCATGAGAATTGCTGAGAATATAAAGAGTGGTGGTATAGAAAAAGAGCAGAGGAACAAGGCAGCAAGGACTGAGCCCTGGGGCACTCCAATATATAAAGAGCAGATAAAAGGAGATGGTAACAATACTTATCACTGTTGTAATGATTAGTTTCTTCTAACACTTTACATTAAATATCTGAATATTTGTTGACTGAGATCAAGCCTCAGATGTATTATGAATGCCATCTCTATTTCACAGTGCCTTTCTTTTCAGTCATCATTTTGTTCCTTGGTTTAGCATTAGATAGGCTTTACTACTTCTGCTTATGTTTTTTTCCCGCACTAACTTGGCCATTTTTCATGTGTTTTCCAATGTTTCTGCATCAAGTATAAGAGGTTTTCTGATCTTCCAAGTCAACACAGAGGTAGAGAATTTAGAAGTCACTCATGTTGATACTTCCTGAGAGCAGGGTAGGTGGCCATATGTCTTGGTTCTCAACTGTTGTCAACAAAATCATTAATCATATTTAAAAAGTGCTCCAGTTTGTATACTAAATTAGATGGTCACCTATTTCAGGACACTCATAGCCAACTAAGCAACTGCACCACAAACAGGATGTCTTTGCTCCTTTACAACACAGGAATGCTCACATCAACAACACTGAGTAAAGAATTTGAGAAGAAATGTTCACTCTAAACAAACACTTCATGGCTGTTCCGCTCAATTTTTGCCTTCATCTTATTCCTGCCCCCACCTTCATCCCACAACTGCTACTAAAATTAATCATGTTTATTTACAGGAGAAGAAGGTGAGAGAATATTTCCTTTAGGATTGGTGTGTTTGGCAAAGCATCAAAGATAGGGAAGCTGTTATAAGATGGAATACAACTAATCTATTGCTCTCAGCTCAGATTCCTCGCCAACAGAAGCAGCTGAAAAAGGAAGACAAGACAACAGATGGCATAAAAGTAGTGTGTGTTCACATACAAGTACAAGGCTGAGATGTGGCAAAGCAATCAATGAATATCTACTTTCCAGTAGAGTTGAAGAGAAATAGTTTCTATATAGAGTCACAAAATAGATTTCATTTTTTGGATTACTCAGTCAGTTGGCATGCATGTTCTGACTTCCTGCTATTTGCCCAGCATTATTATAAAGAACAAAGGAAGCTTGCTCTCAAGCTGCACCTGGAATGAGATTTTATCATCTGGGCTTGGAGAAAAGGCAATTCCAATGATGCACTGAATGGACCAGCCAGTGTCACTCATCATATTATACACTTCATGATAACATTGTTGTTGTTGTTGTTGTTATGTGCCATCAAGTCGGACTCGACATTAAGGAATGCATAATTTTCTACAAGTGGCTCAAGTCAGATTGTTGTCATTTAGTCATTAGGAAAGTAAGTGAGTAAAGACGAAATGAAATATGCTGATTAAAAGATCTCAAATCACATTAAAACAATTCACATTTAAATATCCCTGCTCTGGTAGCATAGTGCCTAAGGCACTTGACTGCTAACCAGAAGGCTGGTGGTTCAAACCCACCAGCCACTCCTCAGAAGGAAGGTTGGGCAATCTACCTCCGTAGTGATATCTCCTCGGAAACCCAAGGAGGGGTCGCTATGAGTCAGGGCCGACTCGATGGCAAATAACAACAACAACAACGACTCAAGAAATATCTAAAACATTACCAAATCAATGGGAAAGTTTCCAAATTCAGTGCTTTTAACCATAAGTTAGGTATCTGAGCTCAGAGTGATGGTAAATACTTCAAGAAGAGAGTCACGTGTTCTATTATATCAACTTTCTAAACTGCAACAGTAAATCCTCACAACCCGTGACAGTAATACTTGCATATTTAGAAGTGTCATATTTATTTTCACCATTTTCATTCTGTGTCATAGTTAAAGCAGATCAGTGGGCAGAATTAAACCATTATGTTTTTAATTGGATGGAATCAAAATCTAAACCAGATATAAAATCAAAATTAAACCCAACAAGCCTAATTTGAGTTTGATGAAGAGCATTGATTTACTCCAAAAACATTAACAAACACCAATTGTACCTAACAAGACATTTGAATAATCTGAACTAGTTTGAATATTGGTTGATTTTCATCTACCAGGATTAAAGTATAACCACTGTTAGTTTAAAAATTCCTATCATTTCTAATACAGGCCATTTTAAATGTATGAGACATAGTCTCTGGCTCCACTATAGTTGGGGAGACAAGGCAAGAATATACGAAATAAAGAAGGAACCACGTGGATGTGGTGACATAGGGGCCTTGATGCTCCACTGGTGGTAGTGAAGATGACCACGGCAAATTAAGTATATACATACGCTTTGACCCAGCAATTCCACAACTGGCATTTAGCCCAGGGAAATTTTCACACAGGTCCATAAGAGACATACACCAGGGTATTCATTACAGTATTTATAGGAGTGGGAGTTGGTGATAACCAGGACAGCCATAAATGAAACAGGTAAAATTGGCTGGCTATAAATACATCTGAATTACAGATGTATACAGATGTGTAGCTTGTTCCTGTACAAAAACACCTAGCCCAGGAGTTTTCTAGAGAGGAAACAACTAGCTGGGGAATGGGTCTAGTTTCCCTTATGCTCACAAACATTCAATATATACACATCATGGAGTTAGAAGAGGAAGGGTAGATGCACACCTAGCAATCTAGAAGGATCCTAACAAATAAGAGTGCTTAATGGGAAAAAATGATAAAAAAATAAAATATCTAACAGAATGTATTTTATATGAATGATAATTCATAAGCAGAAAACAATTTACATTTTGTAAAAACATCATTCAAATAAAAAGATACCATTTAAGCACTATGGTTGCATTAGAGAGAAGAGCCAAAATTGAATGTCGGTATGGAGAAAAAAGAGAACATATATGCATAGTCGCACATAAATACATAAGAGGGATTTAACATAGATTGGATATCATTAATTTTATAGTTTAGAACAACTACAAAAACACCAAAATAAATATATTTTAGACAATGCTATCAATGCAGTGTCTGGAAAAGTGTCCTGATTAGAAGACAGGAGAATCAGGCTCAAGTACTAGTTTCTTTTTTTTTTTTTTCTTCTTCTTCTTTTTTTTTCCCAATCTCTATAATCTTTGGCAAATATTTGACATTTCTGGGCCCCAAATGAGCTCTGGCTGTGTAGTGCTTAAAGTATTTGCCTACTAACCAAAAGGTCAGCAGTTCCAAGCCACTACCATTCCACAAGAGAAAGATGAGGCAGTTTGCTTCTGTAAAGATTTACAGTCTTGGAAACCCTATGGGGCAGTTCCACTCTCCTATAGGGTCGCTATGAGTTGGAATCAACTCCATGGCAGTGGTGGGTGGGCCCCAATGGTCTCAACTGTAAAATGGGAAAGAGAATGAATGCCTTCTTTCACCTAATGCAGGAAGCAGAAATTGCTTGGATGTGTACTGTGACAGATATTAAAATAAAACAGTTCACTCCATCCCCTGGACTTCATTTGCTTGATGTTTTTAGGGTGTTGTTCCTACTCTGGGAAGTACTAATGGAGAAGGATTCTTTAGGACTGTTAAATCTCTAACTGGATGATAAACGGTTCAAAGTTAAGTGGTTTTTGCTCTAGATGTGCAGGACTGTTTCCTAAGGCTCTGGTTTCCATTGTCAAATTCATTGTGGGCTTTTAGTTTTGGGGTTTTGTATTGACTAAGTCAGTTGGAAGTCTGGTCACTGGTTAATAGAGATGGTACTTTATCGGAATTTAATCTGGCAATTCAGTGATGTGAATGCACACATCGAAAAATGGAGGAACACCTGGCAGTAAACTTGAAATTATCTAAAGGCAATTGGTCGAGCAGGATCCAACTCACAGTGACCCCCTCCTTGGGTTTCCGAGGTGGTATCACTACGGAAGTAGATTGCCCAATCTTCCTTCCGAGAAGTGGCTGGTGGTTTTGAACCACCAGGCTTCTGGTTAGCAGTCAAATGCCTTAGGCACTCTGCCAACAGAGCTCCTAATGGTAACATTATTTTTAGGGAGAAATATCTTATATTTGTGTGAAGAGTAATCCTATTATTGCAAACATATACACACACTTTTTTATTCTTCCTGATTATATCCAGGTCCTAAAAAATGATGCTGAAAGAATACTACGTTAGTACGTTTTCTTAGAAATTACCTTGGGAACCTATCATTTCCCCTGTTTACCTTCTTTCTGCCACTGACAAATTAAATCAGGCACAAGTTTTCAAAAACAGATCTTGTTTTCATGATTCTGCTCAAATCCTTTTTAATCTTGCTCAAGTCAGATATGTATTTATTTTGGTACCAGCCACAAAAAAATACAAATCTTAATAGTCCATTGAGAGGTATGTAAATATCTCTCTTGTGTGTTTCCAAAGGTAATAAATGATTTCAAATCAGTTGAGCTGGCTAGATCAATATTTATAAATATGTACATGTTTATAATATTCACGTTTTATATTCTTAAGCAGTTT
>NW_006922021.1:1268367-1272928 GCF_000298275.1 Orycteropus afer afer
TAAGTGAAAATGGTGACACAGAGGCAAATTGGATTAAAGCACACTTTCTAAGATAAGCACACATATTCCTCCAGGACATCTCATGTTAGGTCAGCATGGTTAGAATGGTTCTTTTGAGAAACTGTATGAAAGAAATATTTCTCAACACAGCATCAACTAAATGTAATGAAACATGCATGTCAAGCAAATAAACATTGAGCCTTATTTGATAGGGTTAGAAAGCAAAAAAGGTTAATATAAAGGATCAAAATTCAGATTTTTGGCTTATAGCAGGGTTTTCAGAATAGTTTAGATATTGAATGAGCCATTTATTTTGTCCTTCCTACCCAGGATATAGCAAAATGAAAAGCAAGTTTGTTTTTGTTTTCTGCAGATATTTCAACCTCCATCATTTCTATTTATTTATTTGTTTTGGTGACTTGGAAAAAATCTCGGAAATTCTAAATTTGTCCCAGGAGATGGTTTATGGCATCTTTTTTGACTTAGATTTTAGCAAAGGTAGAAGGATACATCAAAGCTTCCACATTCAGAACAAAAGTCTGAAATTTAGTCACACATTATCATTTCCATTTTCAAAAACAAAAACAAGAAAAATACCATTAAAGAACAAAACAAAACATTTCTGGCCCCTGGGGGAGGGGTGAGATATTGAGGGGGGACACAGGGTAAATTCTCAATCTAGATGACACCTGACTTAGGGGAAATGTTTTGCATAAGATATTCTCCAATCCATCAAGAAATGCTATGGAAGGACCATTGTTGTGGGGGAATCAAGCTTAATTGGTATAACATACTACACACAAAAAAATTGTTCTACATCTTACTTTGGAGAGTAGTGACAGGGGTCTTAAAAACTTGAAACCAGCCATCGAGGATGCAACAATTGCTCTCTCCCCATCTAGGGTAAAGAAGAATGAAGAAAACCAAAGACACATGGGAACAATTAGTTCAAGGGACAAGTGGACCATGCAAACCTCAGCTTATATGACCCTGAGTCGAAACCTAGGTGGTGCCCGGCTACCACTGTCAACTACTCAGAAAGGGATCAAAATAGGACATCCTGAATAAAGTGGGAGAAAAATGTGGAACAAGACTCAGAATTATAAAAAAAAAGACCAGTCTTACTGGTTTGATAGAGACTGGTGAAACTCCTGAGACTATGGTGCTAAGAAAAAAAAGAAAGAAATGTGGACCAATGGGAACAAAGTTTATAGCCTGGTTTATAATTTGAGTATTAATTCACTCTTAACTTCACCTTATTTTTCCAATCATTACCCATTTCAGTTTCTGCACTTATTTTTTATATGTTTACCCTATATATCACTGAAGGAATAGATCCATTTAGTTGGTAGTAAAACAGGATACAAATGCATGTATACATATGTATTTATTATTGTTTTCTTCAGAGAGAAATTATGTTCTAGTTACCTCCCAAGACTGTTGTAAATATACAAGGAGAGAATCCATCTGAAAATCTATTCTTTTTCCCTCAAGGAAAATAATTACTACCATGATTATTTCTCTAGAAAGTGACCAAGAGTATGGTGTTATATGTTGTTTTGACCCCAAGATTAACATTGTCAAATTTATTTGTCTTCTTAAACTCTGTGTTCAATCATAATTTAAAATGAAATTCAATCCACATGTAAGTTATATATTCTCAAAAGTCTTACTCTCTCTCTCTCTCAGGTGAGTTAACCGTATTTCTTAGCACTGTTCTTGTTAGCAAAAAAGAAATATAACCCTGGAAGTTGATGTAGGTCTTGGGAGTATATTAGGGAGAATTATCAATCACAGCAAATGCCCCAAACATATAGTTTCTCATGCCTCTCCTGATAGAAATAAGAAGGAAAGAGGGCTTCACCTGTTCTTGAAAACAAAAGAACATTTAAATGATCAATGTTTTGGTTTTAAATATGACACAATTTCAAATAACTTTCCTTTACATAGGAGAAATCCTAAAGAAAGGAAAATAGACTGAGAATACAAAGTATACAGAGCAAACAATATAGGACAATGAAAATAAAATTTGAAATATCTTGTTGCCACTAGTTTTCAAATAAATTAATGATATGGATGAGGTAGCTCCTTTCTTTGCTTCTGCTCTTTTGATACTAATAATATCTAATACGATTTATAAAAACTATCATTTATTAGCTCTTATTCTTTGCCAGGTATTACGCCAAACAGTTGGATCCTTTAATCCTGGTGATAAACTTATGCAATAGCTATTACTTTATTGTAATGCCCATTTTATATATAAGTAAAATGAAGCTTCAACAGTTCAAGCAACTGGCAAGGTTATATGGTGGATAAGAGGTGGAATCAGTTTTTGAGGCCGTGTAGTCTGAAGCCAGCATCTACCCTATCTATCACACCAAATTGCATTGACAACACTACGGATAACATATGTGAGCAGATTTACACTGGAATTGAATATATTTTGGGAGAGTTTTACACAAGTTATAAAACCAAAATTTTGTCCTAAATTCATATTTTATCTCTTTAATAATTTGAATGTTTGAATTACATTTGCAAATTTGGGGCAGGAACACATTTGTATCCACAAATATAAGTCATTGCTTATAGGCAATTTTTCCAAGAGAAGAAGGGGCCAGACAAGGAAATTTAAACAATCACTTTTAATAATAGAAATCTCATGAAAATGAAATCAATAATGGCTATAACTGAAGTCAAAGCATTTTAGTGCTAATTGAACTGCTCATAAATCTGTCTAATTAAGATATAAAATTAGAAGTGCTATTTTGACAATGTTTCCATGGAATTTGCATATGTGCTATCCATTTCTTAAGTATTTTCCTGCAATGGAACCCCTCTGAGAGGGTTCCTTTATATTATGACTTTTAAAGAATGCAAATTCTGATAAATGGATTATATAAAATGCCCTTAAATAAAGGACAGGCACAATGCCATATTTTTATAAGAATAAATGTTACAGCAATGAGTATAAAAAAAGACAAAATTCTGAAAAAGTGCAGAATTGATTACAGTGAAAATCATGCTTAGCAAAATAAAATTTAAAATAATTTAGATATGTAAAAAATTACTTGCACTTCCAAAATAGGAAAATGGAAAATATAACATAAAAAAACATAAATTTATTTTAAAAAAAATTAGCCAAAGGTATGCTTAATTATATTTGTAGTCAATAAGATATAAAATGGTAAAAAGAATAATATTCTAGGTTATGATATGAAATGAAATTTGATTCAAGATGCAATTATGGACTTTAGCAACCAGGAAATATCATAGGAAAAGGGACTAATATCTTTATTTCTTTTCCTTGTTTTTATTTTCTAGATTAATTATTGCCCCTATCAGATACCATAAATCATGAAGTAGGTAAAAGAATGAAAGAAATATCTACATGTAAAAGAACTGGATCATGCCTGATTACCCTTGTGGATAATTTTTATCAAAGATTCTATAGAATATTCCTGATCAAAAGGGGAGAAATGTGGAACAGTTTTAAATTATCAATGGAATTCAGAAAGTCTGGAGCCAATGAAACTGGATGAACCACCAAAACTATTGTCCTGACATAATTTTTAAACTTTAAACCTCAAACCAAAATTATTCCCAAAAGTCTTATTTGAACCAAAGAATAGTTTACCTAAATTAATAAACTATGTCTGTCTTGAGCATTGTGCTCTTTTAAAGAATTATCTATGTGTGATTAAACTGACAACAGCAACTTGAAAGATTAGATGAGAAGCTTACGGGACATTAAGTTTATGCTGATAGTGGTAGAATTTGAAAAGGATAGCAAGAATGGTTGTACAACTTGAAGAATGTAATTGTTGAAATGGTGTATCCTTTGCCATGCATATTTTCACCAAAAATAAAATTTAAAAAAATTCTCATGTACTATTACACAAAATAATATAACTGTTATATTGTATAGTAATATTAATATGAGCTTAATAGCATTCATATGTTAAGTATTAATATGATCTTTATAGCTTTTATAATAGAGAAAGCAATTGCTACAGTTCTAGATGTTATATTCTGCCAGATACACTATAAAAAATGTTAATCTTAACACACTGAGTTTAAGATGAACCATTATTTTATTGGGGAAAAATGATGTTTCACCTCACTACCTACAATCATTCAACTGTGGCATTTTTCTCCCCGTTTTGCAATGTGGTCTTGAATTGAGAAAAATAACCTGTTATAATTTCAGATGGTCCATTTGGAATAGTCACATAATCAAATATGGCGAAGATCTCATTATTAGGATGAGTGATCTTTCTATAGTTTTAAAATTTATCATTGTGTCATTTTTCTGAACAAAAATTGCTAGGCCCCCAGCTGGAACAAGAAATACTAAATGTAGTAAAGTGGGGGCTCAGCCTGAGCCAGAAAACAATCCTCAAGTTGATAGCTTTGGCCATGTACAGCCTCTGAAATAGAGCACTCAGGAACACGATCACAAAGATAACATCCAGAGGAGGTAAAGCAGTACATATATCTTTATATCTTCGAATGTTTACTTTCTTAAACAGAGTTGCTTCTTCAATTGTCATATGTATATGTA
>NW_006922021.1:1273108-1280955 GCF_000298275.1 Orycteropus afer afer
TTAAAATTCAGAAAATTATTCCTTTAATGCACAACGTTAAAAACTTACATTAATGTAGCAGCAAGTCATATGCACATTCTGAGAAAATAGTAGGCACTTAATGAATATGGAGTGAAAAAAGTATAAATTGTATGTGTTTCAACAAAGTTTTAAAAGTAAAACTTGGAATATACAATTTAATCATTGAATATTATGACAGTCTGTCAAGATCTAGAAATAATTTCCTCTACATACAGTCAGAACTTATTTCTAATTCTTTTTATTCCATTATTCCATGCATTTGCCTATATTAGGAGAGACCATAATAATGCTTATTATATGTAATCTTTGTTAATCTTTGAACTAATCAGTAATTTCCAAGAGTAATTTAACCATGAGAGAGAAAAACTTATAGAGAGAATATTTCACATTAAAAAAAAAGTGATTATAATAGTAACCAAACAAATATGCTCATTGCTTTGGTATCTTTTCTTTGATACTTTTAAATGTATGTCTCAATTTTAAACATTTGTAATCAAAGTATTTGTGCAATTTTGTACCTTAATCTGACAATTACAAACACTTGTGCATGTTACTATCTGGTATTCATAACAATCTCTGTTAACTGCTAATACTAATGTATGTATTTGACCTGCAATATTTACGGGCTTCTTTATCATTTGCTCTGTCTCCAGTTACAGCTTCTTCTAATATTCCTTCATACCATCAGCGGAGTGATTATTGCCAGCATTGTTATTATTGTCCACCATTGAGTCGATTCCAGTTCCTAGCGACCCTGTGAGACAGAGTAGAGCTACCCCACAGCATTTCCTAGGCTAAAATCGTCACGGATGCTGATCATCAAGTCTTTTCTCCGTCAGAGTGGCTGCTGAGTTCAAATTGCTGACTTTTCAGTTAGTAGCCAAGCACTTAACCACTGCAACATCGGGGCTCCTTAGAGTGATTATAGTGGGTATTGATCCTGGTCCATATACTCAACTTGGCAAAGTAGTACCTTTCCTTTTATTTTCTCTACAACTGAATCAATATTCGTTAGGAACCTGAACTTGAAACCTTCTCTCACCTGCCCCATGCTTGCATCTTAATTTCGAGGGATCTACATGCTTCCATGTTGTCAGATAGAACATAATTGGTTGAGTTATTAACAAAATCATCTATATACACGAACATCTCATAAGAAACTCTTATTGTCTTCTGGCCTGGGGTTCTTGATTCCTTGCCACTTGCTTCAGTCTCCTCCTTGTTCTCTTCAGGTGTGTTGACATTCTCCTCATGTGTCTTGACAACTAGTGCCTGATATGTACCACTCCCACATCAAAAAACCAAACTCAGTGCTGTCGAGTTGGATCCAACTCATAGCAACCCCTCCTTGGGTTTCTAAGGTGGTGTCTCTATGGACCTAGATTGCCCAGTCTTCCTTACGAGGAGGGGCTGGTGGGTTTGAAACACCAGCCCTCTGGTTAGTAATCAAATGCCTTAGGCATTGCACCACCAGGGTTCCTAGGTACCTCTCCCAGGCATATGGAAATCAAGAATGATGCCAGTTTCCTAGATCAGAAGAAACACTGGCTCTTCTATAAAAACTCTCACTTAAATACCTCTCTAAAACTCACTGCTATAGAGTCTATTCCAATTCATAGTGACCCTTTAGGAGAGAATTGAACTGTCCCATAGTTTCCAGGGCTGTATATCTTCATGAAAGGAGACTGTCTTATCTTCCTCCCATGGGGTAGCTGGTGGGTTGAAACCACTGACCTTTTGGTTAGCAGCTAAATGCTTTAACCGCTAATACCACAAGAGCTCCTATACCTCTCTAAAGAATTAAGAAGCTACAGTGTCAATGCCCTGTGGACATTATTAATTGGCGGTTTAAATAGCCCATTTTTTAAAATTACAATATCACTCACATGCCATGTGATACAGAAAGCCCTTCAACAATCAGCAGGTCTTTCTAAAAATGGCTGCTGACAATTGAGAACAGGTTGAAAGTATAGAGATTTCAGTTGAACATTGACATCACTGCCAATGCATTCAACAGTCATTTGATTTTCATTACAGTGTGGTCTGACAATGGGCTTTGGAGAAATGCAGCATGAGAGCAGGTATACCAATTCCTCTGTTCTCAGAATCCTAGGACAAATACCCAAACAAAAATTGGACATGTAAAGAACTATGGATAAAAACTCCTGGTTATTTATTTTTTCTAAAGCCCTCCCTGGTTGTGGTCAAACATCTGTTTCATTGGAAATGATTTCTATGCTTCTGAGATAAATAGAAAGCAAGAATGGCAATTTTCAGATAACCTTCAAACTTGACCTAGTGCCTTTTAGTTCAGCTTTTCTTAAAAAAAAAAAAAATCAAGTTAATTAACTTAGTTAAATGAAACACTCACTTTGAAGAAGTATAGATATATGCTTACTGTTTATAGACTGGCTCTTAAAGGCCCAACAAGACTGAAGAGACACAGACTAAGGGAAATGAGGGAACTAAGAATAAGAATTCTAAAATCGTGTCTAAAGTGGAGAGATGAACTCAGGCTTGAGCAAAACTGGCTTCATTATCCACGAGCTTGTCCCTATGATTAAGAAAATATGCACTAGATAGGAGATCAGGCAGGATACTGTATCTTGGCACCTTTTGGAACAATACACTTTGCACAAACCATGAGATTGTGTTTTGAGGTATATGAACTAACTGTACCCAGGAGAAGAAATTGGCTAGATCTAAGCAATGAGTCATGACTTAGCCAGGCAAGCATGGAGTTCCCCGCAGAGTTCTAGTTAAAGTGGGAGGAGGGGTGGAGAAAGAAGGCACTGCTAATTAGAAGGGTGAGTCTCATATCAGGTCATATGGACAAAGTGATCATGATGGGTTAACGAGAAGTCTTCACCTCATAATTGTTAAGGGATTATTCTGTCCTCCAACCTCCTCCAAGGTCAGGCCCATAAACCAATACCATCAGTATGGATAAAACCAAATATAACTGAGGCATTTATTGCTGATGAATCTAAAGGATGTTACTTGCTTGCACTGACTTTATTGCCCATCATCCACATCAGGTTTTACATAGGAAAGCCACATAGCAAAATGTCATTATGTTACTAGGATGTAGATTCATCTGAATTTATATTTCAGTTAATTCCCTAAAGGACATACTATACATATTCCTGTAATACTGAGCTAGCACAAATCAGTTGTAGATTGTAGTTACGTGTTACTCAAGAGAAACATTCTCTGAGCAGCTTACTCGAGATGGGCAGGTACATTAGCTTTTTGGTTTTTTAGATACATTCATTCATTTTAAGTGCTTCCCCCTTAGTTAGCCCTTAATATTCTGCAAACTAAAAAATATGTCTGGAACCTCTAATTTATACATAAAACAATCTTATAGGATGGGGATATAAGCACCTTTGAAGAAGCTTAATATCTACCATTGAGACATTTTTAGAGATCACTATGATGACATCACAGAATAAATGAGGACTGTTTTGGCAATTCACTTCATGTTATTTTGATGATGGGGTAGCATTGACCATATTAGTAAAGAAAATCCAGATAGAAAATTTAGGAATCTGTTGAACATCTTTGGAGTATAATTTCTACAGAAATTTGGAGTTTCACAGATTCAGATTTAGAAATTATTTACATAAATAAGCAAACTATTTGATGATATTGGTGTATTTACCAAATTGTAGTGATAAAAGTTCCTAGCTCTGGTAGTGTAGTGCCTAAGGCATTTGGCTGCTAACCACAAGGCTGGCAGTTCAAACCCACCAGCCACTCCTCAGAAGGAAAGTTGGGCAATCTACTTCCGTAGTAATACTACCTTGGAAACCCAAGGAGGGGTCGCTATGAGTCAGGTTCAACTTGATGGCAGTGAGTTTGTTTTTTTTTTAAATCTCAAGTATAATTATGATTTCCACTGCTGCAATTCTACCCAACTCAAGGCCTGAATCAAAAGCCACTTTCTTCAGGAAACCTTTCCAGATCTCTGGAGATGGATGTCATTTATCCTCCAATGGTCTTCCATTGCACTTCATCTCTGCCTCCTTTGTGGCAAAACCACTTTCTCCATTGTACTGTAATCATTTGTGTACATGCTTTATCTGGGCTTTAACAGTAGAGAGTTGACGTTGGAACAGTGGTCTGATTCTTCACTGTATCTCTGTGCTCAACTCCAGCACCCAGGAACCATTCTTCATACATAGAGGATGCACAATACATATTTGTGGAAAGCATAAATGTATAAGACTCTGAGAGAATCAAGTTGAGAATGGAGTACTGAAACAATTTCAAAGGCTATTCTGAGATAATTATTACTGGCCTGAAAGTACTAAGATTTGGAGGACCAGAACTAAGATTCATCTCTGCCATTTGCTGATTTTGTGAGAGACAAATTAATTCCAAATCAATTTTCTTGCTTATAAAATGGGGTGACTATGTGTCTTGATGTCCATATAGGAGCAGTGATCAAAAAGATCAATGGTTATGCATTCAAGTGATATACAGAGAGAGCATTTCTTCTGTGCAAGGCACTGTGGGACATAAGGAAAACAAGATAGACACAGACTCTACCCTTGAGAATACTCTAAATACTGAATTTGACACTAATATTATGTCTGGGCTCTATTATTAAATATGATTACCTTAATTTTATATACAAATAATTCACCTTCCTCTTTACTAGATACCATTGCCTCTTAGACTAATTATTACACCAAATCTCCTTGTTTTATTTTGATATTTCTACTTGAAACATATGTATTTGTTTTTCTATCTCACCAGAGTAGAAAGCAAGTTCCTTGAGGACAGTGGGCTTGTCCTTTCTTTTTTCCCTCAAATGTTATTCCACTGGCATCTATATATTGTATATTTGTACACATTACATTAATATACATTTGTACACATTAAACATTTGTAGATGAATGGAAGAATAAATTTGGACTTCAAGGTCCTATTTGCTTTAGATAGTTCTTAAATAGAGGACTTATACTTTAATAAACTGCAGACATTCTCATGTATTAATTTTTTAATAAAGGAATTCTGTAAAACAGAGGCAATAGTCTTTCTTACAGTAATATGAATATAAATGATGCTGCTCATGAGTAAATAAACACTCATGTAGTCACAGTTATTTTTCAAAATAACAATGTTTGTAATTTATGCGTGGAAATATTTACATTTCCTGTTTAGATTTAAAATCCTCTAGCTCAACATTTTCTTTTAAATCCTACTGTAAGGGGAGGGGAGGGAAAATTCTTAGGTTAATATATATATATGTATATATAGGAGCTCTGGTAGCATAGTGGCTAAGGCACTAGACTGCTAACCAGAATAGCCACTCCTCGGAAGGAAGATGGGGCAATCTACTTCCTTAGTGATAATGCCTCGGAAACCCAAGGAGGGGTCGCTATGAGTTGGATCCGACTTGATGGCACACAACAAAAACAATATATATATGGAAACCAAAGATTATAAGTGGTTACCAGGGGTAGGAGGGAGGGGAAAAGGGGAAAGGGGAAGCTTTTGTTTGGGGGACATTGAGTTTATGCTTATAGGTGGTAGAATATTTTGGAAAAGGATACCAACAATGGTGGCACAACATGAAAAATGTCATCAATGTCCCTGAGCTGTAAATGTGGAGGTAGTTATGTTGGCGAATGTCTTGTTTTGTATGTTTTCACCACAAAAAAGTAAAAAAAAAAAAAGAAAGAAAAGAAATTCCTCCTTTAATCTACTTTGTTGTTGTTAGGTGCCATCAAGCTGATTTTCAACTCATAGTGATCTGTGTGACAAAACAGAACTGCTCCATAGGGTTATCTTGGCTGTAATCTTTACCAGAGCAGATTGCCTGATGGAGTAACTGGGAGGGTTCAAACCTCCAACTGTTTGGGTAGTAGTCAAGCATATAACCATTGTACCACCAAGGCTTCTTTAATCTATTTTAATATATTTGAAATTAATATTGCTCCTAATATCCCAATTTATTATTATTTCTTTACACTATTAAGCAATTCTATTGTGGAAAAATGTCAGCTCTCTTAAGAGAAAAAATTTAAAAAAAAACGACATTGGTTATATATCATGCAGGAAACTCAAGAGTTTTTTTTAAATTATTTTAACGTTTTATTTTGAAATAATTATAGAGTCACACAAAGGTGCAAAATTAGTTCAGAGTGGTCACTTTGCTCAGCTCATCCCAATGGTAACATCTCACATAACTCTTGATAATATCAAAACCAGGAAATAGACATTGGTACAATCTAAAGACCTTATTCAGAGTTCATCAGTTTTCACATGCACTTGAGTGTTTGTGTATGTATGTGTGTGCAGTTCTATGCAATTTTATCACATACATAGATTTTGGCAATCACCACTACAGTCAAGATATAGAACTACTCTATTCCGTCACCACAAAGAAACTCCCTATATAGTCACACCCACTTTCAACCTGCCTCTGTCTAAAAGGCTGTTCATCTTGGTTTGTGCCAAAACCTTAAATGAGAGTCATTTTATGCTCTATTTTCTGCCATAGTGTCTATTGAGAAATATGGTTTTATAAATTAAAGAATGGGAAACTTTATTTTAGAAGATGTTAATGTGGGAGTTCTGCTAATTTGTGTTAAATAAGACAACATTTAATTTAATCACTAGCAATTAAAAATAATTAGGTAGGAATTACTAATGTCATTTTGGTAGTTCAATTTAACTGTAAGTTTCTACTTTTCAATATAAACACCACTGGCAATTTAAAAAAGCAAATATGAAACTCAAAATAGAAAATCTGATCATTATGATATTCACATGGCAAGTATTAGTATAACAAAGTAAATTGTAAACAAAAAAGTAACTTATATCCAGTCACTCAGCTTTCTGTTTAGCTTAATGCTTATGATAAATGTTTATAACCATGCTATCTGATGCAAATCCTATTGTGTAAATACAGAGCACTTAACCTAGGATAACAACAAGAACACTCTTTGACTAGGATCTCGATTGTTCTTGAACTTAGGTATTCTGTACATAAGTAACTACTGTTAATATTATAGACTCTTAACATATTAGCATTGTTTAGCTGATATTCAGTACTTTTCTGTAATCATTTTTCTTTATGGGAAAACTAAAGATAGGTAGATAAAATTTTCTGAACTCAACCATAACATAATTATATGCACATGTTGTTGTTGTTATTTGCCGTCGAGTCAGCCCCAACTCATAGCGACCCCTCCTTGGGTTTCCGAGGCAGTATCACTATGGAAGTAGGATTGCCTAACCTTCCTTCCGAGGAGTGGCTGGTGGGTTTGAACCGCCAGCCTTCTGGTTAGCAGTCAAGTGCCTTAGGCACTATGCTACCAGGGCTCCTTATTAGTACATATCATATACCAAATGTTTCCTGTAACAAAGATCAAGGGAAAGAGATTTCTATGTATATGTTTTCTCTTGTCTGTCTTAATATAATGAAGTTACAGTATATATAGCATAAATAATTTTAGTGTAACCACACTTTGTTTGGAACATATCATCATTGGAACATATGAAAATTGTTTTTTCATTGTTGCTGCATTTAATTCTTAGAATTTCAAACTAAAAACATAGCTCTTATAATGACATTTAATTCTGAGGATATAATTCTTCATGAATTGATATAAACTGAATAATTTTATTGTCTAATTTAAAATTCTTTTAGGCACGTTACAAAAAAAGGGAACTAGTTAGTTGTAATCAAGAACTCAGAGTCTTGATAAATGCTTATGTGTTAGACAATCACCCCATATAGTAAATGTGTTCACTATAGAGAAGTATTTGTCCCACCAAATGTGTGTTAGGGAAGCCAGATTACTTGTTTT
>NW_006922021.1:1281090-1290571 GCF_000298275.1 Orycteropus afer afer
GAGGAGTGGCTGGTATGTGTGTGTGTATGTGTGTATACACATATATATGCATATATATACACACACATATATGTATATATGTATATGTGTGTGTGTGTGTGTATATATATATATATATATATATATATATAATGAGATTTTAAATTTAAGTTTCAGTTGAAGAAGAAGATGCGCACCATCTGCCATATTGCTTAAATAGATGAGGGCTTGAAGGTATATGGAGTTAATGCTCAGTATGCCTCAGAGTCATGCCCCTTGAGAAGGAGTGTGGAAGGCTTTCATCTTCACCTTGAGTCAAGAGAAAACTTTCACCCTTCAGTTTGTGGAGAACAAAAAGAATGGACTTCTGTCTGATTTATAGCTGAGTAGACTGGTATCTGGGGAATTGTATAGGCTAGTAAAAGACAGTTTGCTGTTATATTGAGATTGGTCCCAAATTTTAGTAGAGCAAAAAATGCACAAATGGAACAGAGGTAGGCCATGTCTGATCTGGTTTAGGCGCATCTTAAAAAACCAAATCCAAACAAGCTCATCTTAGCTCCTGACAAAAATGAATCTCTTGCAACTGTTCCTTGTGGGATTCCTACAATGTAGGGAGCTGAGAGAATACCTTGGGTCATTTAGAGATATTTTTCCTCACAACCTTTTCACTTACAGATGGCACTAATCTATCACTACTTTCTCTATCATTATATATATGAATAGCTTTAAATATAAAACAATGTTGAGTATAAATTAAAAGTAGTCTTTTACAGTGTTTTGACTAAGAGAAAGCTATACATATCTGTCAGTGTGTACATACTTAAAAGGGCAGCCATAATTAGCTATCAGTCTCATTACTCTGTATTAGTAATGATGTAATTGGAACATGTAATTATATACAATAGGTCAGAAAGACAAGGAAAACTACAATAGGGGCAAATGTGAGATGCTGCTCCACCTGGCAGTAATGTGATTTACCAGAACAAGATTTTGCAAAAGATGCTGCTATTCACCTGGTTCTACCTACTTGAAACCAGCCCCTGAAAGTAATAGTCTGGTAGCTCCACCCAGCTCAGATATTTATGTTTACATAAATAGCAATAGAAAGAACAGTTTTTAATCGAAGGCATTCAGAAGCTCAACAACAAATATTTGCTAAGAATGTTTGAATCCACACAGAGGAAAGGGACTCTTGTGCATTTTCCTACAGAAGTAGCTTTAAAGCAGTAAGAATACTTATACTTTGGAACTGGTGTTATCTCTTAACCAGGGAAGACAAATATAAGTTACTTGATCCGGTTTTACTTCATTGTGGTCCTCACATTTCTTACTGTAGGCATTCACTGAGTCATTAAGCATGTGCTTATATAGATGAGTGTCTTTGTCCTCAGTTACTGGGGATGGGCATTTACTCAAGGTTCACTTTACCTTGTCTTTATGTATTGAGTTCTAGGGAGTCCCTGGGTGGCACAAATGGTTAACCACTTGGCTACTAGCCAAAAGGTTGGCGGTTTGAACCCACCTAGATGCACCACGGAAGACAGGCCTGGTTATCTGCTTCTGAAAGGTCACAGCCTTGCAAAATCTATGGAGCAGTTCTACTCCGCACGCATGGGATCTCCATGTATAAAAAATGCATGTGAGGGCAACTAACAACAACAGCACTGAGTTCTAGAGTTCTTTTGTTTTCATTCCAGTCCACTACTATCCAAAATATGCCTGTCACTCCATATGTTTTAGCCTATGATCACCTTCTTTCTGTAATATGAGTGCACTTCCTTAAGTAAGGGTCTGTTTTCATTCTCTTCATTGATTACCCTGTCTGCATCTCTCTACTCTGGCTCAGAGTATTGCTTTTGGCCTTCCTGTGGTGAATGGATGTGTGTTTTAGAATTCTCATGGAGAAAAAATGAAGAAAGAGCACTGTAACAGTTTCTAGGAGCAACCATTAATCCCACTCCCCTTTTCTCATCCACTAAATATAAGCAGGCTACATAGGAATCTGTCAAAGTTTTGGAGATATATTACATTTTTCAATCTATCTGATGTTACTGAAAAAAAAAAATTACCAAAAGTATTTTTATCATTACAATGAAATCCATGCATTTTCCTAATAATATATTTCTGTATTAGCTAACATAATTTGATTCATAATAAGTCATTAATACAGCTACCTCCATTATAGAAACTGATGGCTACATGATACCTATTTAATGTTGTTGTTGTTATGTGCCATCGGTCAGACCCAACTCATAGCGACCCCTCCTTGGGTTTCCGAGGCCGTATCACTACGGAAGTAGATTTCCTCATCTTCCTTCGGAGGAGTGGCTGGTGGGTTTGAACCATCAGCCTTCTGGTTAGCAGTCAAGTGCCTTAGGCACTATGCTACATATATGAAGTACATTTCTCTCATAATATCAATGATGAAAGTACAATTTTAGACAGAGTATCTAGATGACATCTGACCCTCCAGCCTCCCCCCCCCCCAAAAAAAAAAAAAACACCTCACTGCTGTTGAGTCTATCTGACTCATAGGGACCCATCCTTGGGTTTCTGAGGCGGTATCTCTATGGAAGTAGATTGCCCAATCTTCCTTCAGAGGAGTGGCTGGAGGATTTGAACTGCCAGCCTTCTGATTAGCAGTCAAATGTCTTAGGCACTATGCCACCAGAGCTCCCAAAAAGTCAAATTTTCCAATAAAAGTCATACGATACACCATTGTCTCCAATTTCATGTGTATCAATAATTCTGACTCTTTAAAGATACCTTTTTCAGGTTGTACATCTAAAGTCCCCAGGACACGTAGCATGATAAACACATGAAAAGGAGACATTCTCTACTCTAAATGTGTGGTATCAACTTTTTTTGTTTTATAATCCCACTTGAGACCACTACATCAAACTCTATCCAAAAAAAATGACTAAAATTTATTTTTTAAAAATAAAATCCTTAATCATACTATTTCTTTTGTTTTACATAAATAAATACGAGGTTTCTTAGTAGCAATTGCCATAGGACACAATTCTATAAATCATAATATCAAATAACACTACCTAGAAGGCAATATGCTTCAAAGGTGTGCTTCTACATCAAGTTGTTCTACTTTTTATGGATACATAGGTAGACAGCCAAAATGATCTGGTATGGGTAGGCAAACAGGAATATAGCTATGACTATATATAGGTTTAACTCACTGCTGTCAAGTTGGACCCGACTCATAGTGAACCCTCCTTGGATTTCTGAGGCGATATCACTAGCCCAACCTTCCTTCCGAGGAGTGGCTGGTAGGTTTGAACCACCAGCCTTCTGGTTAGCAGCCAAATGCCTTAGGCACTACACCACCAGAGCTCCTGCTATGAGTCGGGTCTGACTCCACAGCACATAACAACAATTATATAGGTTTGGTAGACAATATTTCTACATACATATTTGCATGTGCTATAAAAATGTGCATATATATAATAGATCTAATAAGGGACAAAGTTATATTAGCTTCTTAGCCACAAACAAACACCTTAAGGTAATGAGTTGCTGGGCCTGTGGGCTCGGAACCACATTCACGGGGTACAACAAGCTCAGTTGGCATAAAATACACAAAAATATTGCTCTACATCCTACTTTGGTGAGTAGTAACTTGGGTCTTAAAAGCTGGTGAACAGCCATCTAAGATACAACTATTGGTCTGTGCTTGTCCAGAGCAAAGAAGAGTGAAGAAAATCAAACATGCTTGGAAACAATTAGTCCAAGGACTAGTGGACCAACGGAACCTCAGCCTACATGGCCTGAGATCAAGAGAACTAGATGGCGTCTGGCTATCTCTGTCAACCACTCAGAAGCGATCAAAATTGGAGATCCTGAAAGTGTGGGAGAAAAATGTGGGGCAAAACTTAAAAGCATAAGACGACCAGTCTTACTTCTCTGATAGAGACTGGTGAAACCCCTTAGACTATGAGCCCTAGTCACCCTTCAGGCTTGGAACTGAACTCACTCCTGTGGCTTAAATGTCAGCTGAGCGATAGACAGGAATATGAGGCGAACAATTACACCAGGGAGATGCACTCCTTAGAACAATCAATCATGGGGGATCAGAAGGGCAGCATTTGGGAAGAAAGCTCAGAAGGCAGGGATGCATAGGAAAGAAAGACACAGGGAAAAGGCAACCACATGGAGGAAGCAGAAAGAGAGCTGCTACATTGTGGGGATTGCAATCAACGTCACAAAACAAAGTATGTATGAATTGTTGAATGGAAAATGAATTTGCTCTGTAGGTGTTCATTTAAATCATAATTAAAAAATTTAAAAAAGTTGAATAGTTTTCTAACACATCAAAGGAAAGCTTCATCATTAAACTTAATTTTATCTATTCAAAAGTTGTCTGTATAAAAATCTTTGGAGAAATGGTTGAATGAAAAAGTTACTAGGACTATTTATATTTTAAATAATTACTCCAATACATACTGGTATCTTTGTTACCTCAATATTATAGGTATCTCAAGAACTGCTATTTGACCAGCATATTGCACCTACCATACTTGCAATGGATACTTGCAACCTTTGCATTTGAGATAAAGTAAGTTAGGGCTGATACAAAGGTGCGATTGAATTAAATCAAAGTGCCACTAATGGTGAAGAACAGGACTTCATCATTGCCTTCTTTCCTGTTAATGGACTAATGCACCTGAAATCTTATAGACTGCAACCAATGACCCATTTTATTATTTCCAAACAACTGTTTTCAAATGAGCCAGAAAGATACTATTTTATGTTTTTACTTAGAAAAATGCAAAGTGCCCACTGACCCCACTCAGTGTTCTGACTTAGAGTTTGATTTGACTGCTAACCAGAAGGCTGGCAGTTCAAACCCACCAGCCACTCCTCAGAAGGAAGGTTGGGCAATCTACTTCCGTAGTGATACTGCCTCAGAAACTCAAGGAGGGGTCCCTACGAGTAGGATCCGACTCAAAGGCAGTGAGTTTGGTTTGGTTTAATGACGTGTATCACAAAGAAAAATAATAAGTCTCTATTATTGGGTCCAATAAGAACAGAGATATGTTCAAAAAGAGGAGGGTGCTTACACTTTAAAGCCTTACCAAGCCATATAAAATCTCTTTTGAACTTTGGATCTGACAGCAGCAATGACCTGCAGTCAATGAGAGTCATCACCACTGAGGGAAAAATTTGGACAGGAACAAGTACAGTATTCATTGTCTACATAATCCATCATGGTAAAACTTCACAGAGAAATTTGTGTAATCATTATACACTACCTTGTACTTAATAATTTTATGTCACATCACTGTTCTCAATAATAATTTTATTATTTCAGTGATTCATGTCATTTGCTTTTTTTCTAGTTATCTCAATTACAGATATAGTCAGTCCTCAATAAACAAGTATATAATTGAGTCAGATAGTAGATTTTAAATCAATATTCTTTCATTAAGTTTATAAAGGTCATTACAAGATTCATCAAGTTTTCATCAGGAAAAAGTCTGGCTTAATGCTGAGTGTATTGGCATAAAACATAAATAGTATTTAATTTATAAAAGGATTTCCATGAAGACCATTCTAATCTATAGAAGGCAGCACTAATTACAGTTTGTAATTATGGTTTGATATACATTGGAGTCAATTACCAAATATCTGCTATCATTTTCATCAAGGAACAAATAGTCTTCTGTAAACTCTGTCTTACAAAAACGGTTCTTGACTAGAATATACAAATAGGCAACATTTGTAAAGTGATTACTGTATCCCATTAACTGTGCTAAGCAGTTTACTAGCATTTTGTCAATTCATCTCAACAACCTCAACTAATCCTCAAAAACAACCCAAATTAATATCAATAGAAACCCTCTGGGGCAGGTAGCACACTCTGAGACTCAGTGTAAGGAAAGTGGTTGCTAGTGAAATGTATTTGGAGAACAAATCAATAAAGCTTAATCTTTCTTATGTTTGCACTGTACTTAAAAAAGTCTATTTAACCAGAAATATTACATCTGTGCTTATATTATACCTAATTGTGTATGTGTTCATATTCCTTACTGTGCTTTAAATCCATAAGGACAGATGTCTTGTCTTATTAATACCAGTAATAATAAAAGTGCCATTCATTAAATATACCTTAAGTACCAGACATTATGCATTGCATTTTGCATATATTATTTCTTATCCTACAATGACACTGAGTTATCAAGGGTTAGCTATATTTTAGAGATAAGGAAAGTGAGGCTTAGAGAGTTTAGGTGATCTGTCTAAAGTCACAAAGCCAATGAGTGATAGTCAAGATTCAGAGATGGTTTGCTGTGGCCCACCATGTATGTATGTTTTAACCTATGGCCCACCATCTCATTTGCCTTTATACCTTTTCTAATGCCTTAGACAATGCATAGGCCATGTCTGGATTATATTATTATCAGTGTATTCTGTGTTATCTGTATAAGGATTTAGAGTTTTAAAAGAGTTTTGACCTACATACAAATTTGATATATAGGGCCTGAGTAGAGATAATAAAATATGTATCACACAGTTTCCCAGGTGACTTTGGAATGGTTCAGATTCAGATTCAATTTATAAACAAATAAGTAAACAAACAAACAAACATATATAGAGAGAGAGACTTTAGTGCTAAGTGGTAGAAAAATTGAGTGGAGAAATAAACCATGCTCTCTTATCTTCTTCATCTTGTTCATCCCCTACTCACAGCCAGTAATTAAATAATTCTGATGCCCCAAATGGGAAATAATAAAGTTATTGAAAAAAGAAGAAATTTACTGTAAACCCACATGTAATTCTTACTTGAATTTTGATCACAGGAAGAATTAGATATTTATTAAGGTAATAAAAGAACATGAAAAACTGAATGAAGAAAGAAATAAGAAATCCGAAATTTATAGACTTCTAGACACTGATTTAAGTGTTTTTCTATATATTATAGGAATATCTCATTTTACTGCTCTTTCTTTATTGCACTTCACAGATATTGCATTTTTTACAAATTGTACGTTTGTGGTAACCCTGTGTGAAGCAAGTCTATAGGCACCACTTTTCCAATAGTGTGTGCTTACTTTGTATTTCTGTGTCATACATTTGGTAATTCTCAGAATATTTCAATTTTTTTCATAATGCTATTGCACATTTACTAGACTACAGGATAGTGCAAATATAACTTTTATGTGCACTGGGAAACAAAAAAAATTCATGTCACTTGCTTCAATGTGATATTTGCTTTATTGTGGTGGTCTGAAACCAAATCTGCAATATCTCAAAGGTATGCCTGCATTTCATATTGTTCTCACAAGAGAATTGCAATATATGTATTATTATCACCACTTAGAGATAATGAAAATGAGTCTCATGGATGCTGAACACCTTCCCAAGATGATATCGTTAATGCCAGCCGAGCTTATCAAACTTAAATGTGGATGATTCCAAAATCTCTGCTCTTTACGTGACAGCATATTGAAAAAGGCACATACAAGTCTTGCATTTTTCTTTAATTCTTATTGAAGAGGAAGTTTATAAATAAACTCATAAATTGGAATTATCTGCAAGTAAGGGACACAAACTATCTAAACTCAATTCCAAAAAGGACAAAAGTGAAAAGGCACCAACATGGAGTAAAAACATGCATAAGGTCTCTTCCTGTGGCTCAAATCTGTATATTAAATCCACCACAGACATAACAATTCACAAGCAATAAAGACACTTAAGTTTTATAAAAAGAAGGACTAGGAAGCATGACATTAAATATTTATTCAAATGGTGTATGTTTTAACCCAGCTTCGGCGACTAACCCACCAGCCTCTCCACGGAAGAACGATGAGACAGTTTCCTTCAGCAAAGATTTCCAGCCTTGGAAACCCTATGGGGCAGTTTTACTCTGTCCTTTAGGGTTGCTATGAGTCAGAATCGACTTGATGGTAATGGGTTGTTTTTGTTTTGTTTTTTATCATATAAAACAGCACTTTCAATTTTTTAGAAAAATTTTATTTTGCTACACACCTCTTTCTCAGGCAACCCTATTCATTTTAGTTTTGTTCTACACTCAAGTTCTGCTTCACTGTAATAATTTCAGCATTTCCAGCTTGAGAAATTATAGATAATTAATTACTCTCTGTCCCTCTAGATTGACTTAAATTATTACAGAAAATGGGATTCAAAAATTTTAATGTGCACTAGGGGAAAAAAATCACATTGGCGGTAATTATTGGTAATTAAATGCTCTTAAAATTAGGAAGATAAATCTAGTGCTGTTCTGCCAGTCAAATCCCTCAGAGTCACAAAGGAAGAGACATGTGGAGGTTGCTTTGGGGAATGGAGGTTTATTGTAAAGACTCAGAGGAACCTTTCAACAGAAGAAGAATGAAGCCAACCATTTGGACTGAGTGTAAGCATTGGTGATTCCTGAAAAAGCTGTTTTACTTTCAACAGCAGTTGAGTGACCCACACCTTATTTTGCCCTCACCTAGTGTTTACCAAGAGAACCATGACAACTGCATTTAGTAGGCTTGATTTGACACTACTTGCTAAAGCAAAGCTCTAGGGGCAGTGTTTAGACCAGTTTTCAGAGATGGCCAAGTTCCCTCATGCCCAGTACATACATGGTTCCTTCTAATTTCAAGCTACCTTCTGGGCAATGTCAGTGTGCCCATATTACAGCTAGAGTCTCCCCCTAGGAAAGTATATTGGCAGATAAATAACAGTGTTTTAAGAGGGTGAGGGTAGAGGATTTAGGGTGGTGATGGGATAAGTTGTAACAAATGGAATTATGCAATGGAAGGTGTTGGGAGACAACTCTCCATGGACCTTTGTTCCAGACTATCTTTTCAAAGATGTAGAGCTAACAGCCTTGGCAGATAAAGACAGTATCTCTTTCTGGAGCAAAGGGCAGGCAGCAGAGAAGATCAAGAATCCTCTCTTGTCACACAACCTGTTGTATCAGCAGGTGCCACCTAGTCCTCTTCATGGCACCATGTGGGAATTGGGGTTTGAGGAGTTACTATTACCATGAGTGATAAGGTTCTTTTTCTCTGACCCAGCCACCAGTGTCTTCTCTAGGTACTGCTAACCATAGCAGGCTATCTTGTTAATTTGCAAGTAGGGCAAGGTCTCAGACCCATCACAATTCTTGGTAAAAACTTATGAAGATTAGTAGATATTTCTATAGAATACTCACTCACTCTTGATTCTATCATTTGTTAGTTAAGTCTTTCCTTAACTATAAAAGAGAAATTAAAAAAAAAAATCTACCTTGCTGTGTGGATCATATATACAAATCCCTAATGTATTTATCATCTACTAGGCACTCAATAAATGATACCTAACATTATCATCATAATTATTAGTAGAAGAGGAGTACATATTGAAGACATGGCACTAAATCTTGTTAGTATCTCTGCCAGTTCTAACCCACCAGCCACTTCTCGGAAGGAAGATTGGGCAATCTACTTCCATAGAGATACTGCCTCAGAAACCCAAGGAGGGGCCACTATGAGTC
>NW_006922021.1:1291291-1296935 GCF_000298275.1 Orycteropus afer afer
GGGTTTGAACCGCCAGCCGTCTGGTTAGCAGGCAAGTGTCTTAGCCACTATGCTACCAGAGCTCCCTGAGACAAGGTAGCAAAAATGCTAAAACTAATAACAGGGTGACTGAACTAGAACTACTTCCCAGGACTCTCACTGATGTACTATTTGAAAGGTTTATTTTCAAGCTTACGGAGTTCTAAGTTAATACCATCTGGAGAGGTGAACAATGTTCTTATCCTTTCAGAGGTACCCTGTGACAATCTCCTCAACTTTCCCCACTCTTCTAAAGTCTAAAGCCTAATCTTTTCATTCTCTACAGACATCTTGTCTTTCTACTGAAAAAATATCATGGCACTATGACTTGACCTTCCTCAGGTTCTCCTCTCTCCCCCTCGATGATGTATCTCTTCTCAATTGGTCCCTGTTCTTCTAACCCCACAATGCCTTTCCCAGATCCCTCAATCCCATTACCTTCCATTTCCCCTTGATTTTGGTCTACAACTTATCCCCGACCTTCACTGTTAACTTGTTTCTCTCTGTGGATCATTCTTCCACCTGGACATACAATCCTGTCTCATAAAAAATCTCTCCCTTTTGTTATCCTCCCATCTCCATTAATTTCCCACCAAATTTGTTAAAAGGTAATTCACGTCTGCTTGCTCATCCTCACACATTTCATCTAAACTTGTTTTTGTTTTCTCCATCTTGCTGGAGGTCACAAAAAAAAAAAAAAAAAAACCCTCTAAAAAACTCACTGCCATGAGTCCATTCAAACTCATAGTGACCCCCTTTGGGTTTCTGAGGCAGTCAAACTTTACAGAAGTAGATTGCCCAATCTTCCTTCCATGGAGTGGCTGGTGGGTTTGAACCACCAACCTTCTGGTTAGCAATCCAATGCCTTAGGCACTGCTCCACCAGAGCTCCTTAATTGCCAAATCTGCAGCTGTTTCTCTAGGCTCATAGCCTATGAACTCTCCTAATCTTGAAACTTTTTTGGAAATGTATGCTGCCTTTAGTTTAGATAAGTTGACTTTTTTTTTTTTTCATTTGTTGATCCAAGAAACGTTTATTGAACTCTTATATGTACTACATCAAGTGCTGTCTATGGTTTGTTTCTTCTTCTTCTTTTTTTTTTTTAAACTAAACCTGATGGCTCGTTCTCTAGATGTTTCTCAGACTCATATTTTCATTATGGTCTCAAAATTGAAAAATTATTTGTGGATCTATCCTCATGGTTTTCTCTATTGTCAAACCCTGTTATTAATTATGGAGGTTATTTCCTGTGGTCACAACCAGACTTTTCAATTGCCTACTTTGAATTTGCACCCCCTATGTCTTCGAAGCTTTTAACTAAGTCATCACGGTACTAATGATGCCTATTCTCCATTCCCCTCCCTTTAACATATTGTACTAAAGGTTGCATTTTTCTCAGTCATCCAAACTCAAAGTCTGACTTCTCCCTAGAAGCCCCTTCCTCAACACTCCACCCCTTGTTAAGTTCATAATAACAGTTACCATTTTACTGCACTTCTACTATTAGCCAAGTGCTATATTATGCTCTTTACATACAAAATCTTGTTGAGTTAGAC
Source organism: Orycteropus afer afer (assembly GCF_000298275.1). NCBI lineage: Eukaryota > Metazoa > Chordata > Mammalia > Tubulidentata > Orycteropodidae > Orycteropus > Orycteropus afer. Next base: position 1,292,866 of record NW_006922021.1, read on the forward strand.
CACTCAACAATCCTATGAGATGGCATGACATCTTTTTAATTAAGTGAACAATCTATGGTTCAGAAAAGTTACCAGTATGTCCAAGGTATCACAGCTATAAATGAAGAAGAGGGTATAAACTCTAACTCAGATCTAATTTCAAAGCCAGAACTCAAGCTTTTTAATCACAGTGCCTCTCTAGATTCCTCAGTTCAAGCTATCCAAATGCTCCTGAATTGGTAAGATTCTCATGCCACCTGTTCCAATAGAACTCTGCATTCCTTTTCAGTACTTTGTATACTTTAATTACTTGCTCAAATCTTTACTTCATGTTTGTGATCTTCAACAGACACTGAGTTGCATAGTCAGGGACCCTTCCCGTGGTTCCAGCACCTAGCAAAGATACTGACAAATAATAAATGCTCTGCATGTGTGTGTGTTTTTTTTTTACAGACTGATTCTAATGACTGCAACTTATCATGATTCTTATTTCTAATTATGTTTTCCCCTAACCTTTACAATGCATTGTTATCTCTTCTCCCCGTATTCAGTATCCTCCTGTTTCAATCTCTCCTAGGCATATGTCTTTCCTAATGAGGTATGTTTTCAATCATGTCATCTCCCTCTCTAGTGCAGCCAATGGTGTGCTAATGTCAATTACATTTGGCATTGATTTGGGCTGTCATTTTGACGTCTGCTCTCATACAGTTCACTGATTCATAGTCAATGAACACCTATTGAGTACCCACTGAGCACCAAGCATTGGGTCCTACCTTACTTCCTTTCTCTCTACATCTCCCCTCTAAGGATGTACTGCATGTTTCAGCCAAAAGCGTGCCCTCTCCCTCTCTTCTTACTTATTTTCTGCTCCTTGCCTGGGATATATCTTTACCTTCTTCATGAAAATTAGACCCATTCTTAGATACTTAAACATGGTCTTGTCTTGTCCTATCACCTTACTACCTGAGCTCAGCTAATGAATGCCATTTCTACTGCTTTCTCATACCTGTCACACATTTTACCTTCTTAGTCAATTAATCATATCCTTCCTTATGAAGTTGTTGATTTGTCACATCCCTCTCCATTTTATTGTAATTCACTTTGAGATCCAAGGTTTCCAGTTCAATTATGTGTTGTGACTTGCAGTAGTAAGGAGTTAGCAGTATTCCTAGAATGCCTCCTAAGTGAAGAACATTACATTATAAAGAATAAAGCAATAGGAATCCAGAACGCATAATGATACTTACAGTTTATCTTTACTGAGCACTTACTTTGTGCCAGGCACTGCGCTAAATTCTTTACATGCATTCTCATTTGATAGTCACACCAACTCTTTGAGATTACCAGTATCATTATTTCCATTTTACATGAAAAGACAGGCAGGCTTAGTATGGGAAGCAATTTCCCCAAGGTCATACAGGAAGTTAAGGGTAAAGTCAGGTAAGGAGTCCATGCCATTAACTCTCTCTAAGATAAACCAGAATTTAAGAATACAGACATAATTAGAAATTTATCACCTTGATTATTTAATAAGAAAGCTCTAAGGAATGTTTCCAGCCCATTAAATATTCTGTAATTGTATGAATGATAAATGCAAAGTTTTACTTAGTGACTCACTTGACAAAAAGCTTTTCTTATTGCCTTGACACCTAAAAATATAATTTTTAAAATCACAAATTACCCACGATCATTTTAAAATTATCATTAAAAGTGGTAGGCATGACAGGTTTTAACATTGTACTATTAGCTCCATGAACACTTTTTTAGGCCTTCATGGAATAATAAAAATCAGCATGGCTTTGAGTATAAAATAATACATCTTGTACAGAGTAACAAAATTCTCTTCTATGACAAGTCCAGCGAAGTAATAGGAAGTGGTCTACGTAATGCATTTTGACCTGAGAACATTATTTCATGAAAAATGTTCTCACAAGCAGTCATCAAGAAATGTGGAAAAATAAAAATAGACTCACATGAAAAATATATAATTTAAAGATCTCAGTGTCATTCTACATTCTGCACGCTAAGTGGTACTTTGCAGAGAACAAACCTTGGCCTAGTAATAATTTAAATATAATTTTTTATAGCTTAGATCAAGATGTAATATTCATCAAATGTCATCATTTGGGTTCAGGTGGCCATTGATTAATTAATGCATCAAATATTTATTAAGTACATACTACTCTTGAAGATAACATATTAGTTGCTGGGAAAAAAAAAGACTAGTGAAACACCAGTCATGACACTTAGGCACTCATGATATGGAAATGCAAAGTGAAAGAGATATGCAAATAAGTCAGGGTGATAGTGAATATATTTTATAATGTTGTGGTGTGCCATCAAGTCAATTCTGACTTATAGCAACCCTATAGGACAAAGCAGAACTGCCCTACCGGGTTTCTTAGGCTGTCATCTTTATGGAAGCAGATTACTTGGTCTTTTATCCCGTGGAGACGCTGGTGGGTTTGAACCAATGACCTTTCATTTAGCAGGCAAGCATTACCAGGGTGCCTTTTATTTTAAAATAGATGCATATAAAGGCTGAAATGGGGGCTTAAAGAAGAACAAGGTCAGTTCAAAGTAGAGGGATGATAAAGTTTCATAAGCTAAAATCTTGAAAAGAGAAAAAAAAATGATTTTTATAAACAAGAGTTTGAGAGTGAGAAGGAGTGAGGAGTGCCTCTCAGCCAATGGGAACAGCTTGAGCAAACACATGGAGTCAAGAAAATAACCTAGCATGTTGTTTAGATGACAGTTTGGAACATAGGATATAGGGAGGCCTGAAAGTGTGTTGAGGGAGATGAGTAGAGAGATCTTCAAGAGCTAGATCATGGAGGGTTTTGTCAGCCAATTAATGTGCTTGGATTTTATTCTGTAGAAATTTAGGAGGCCATGAGGATGTATAGGCAAAATAATGACAAAATCAGATTTAAGAAGTTTGAGAAACATTATTCTGGTGATCGAAAGTGGAGAAGTTGCATTTGAAGTATGCAAGTGATGAACGGAGAGATAGATGCTAGATGTCTACATTGATCCAGATGGGATATGATCATGGTGAACTGAGGCAGCAGCGATAGGGATGGAGAAGACAGAAGACCAGAGCATTTCTTCACAGGAGCACTTTAGAAAAAAAAAAACGACATTATTTTGTTGTTGTTGTCACATTGATTAGAAGGCAATGGTGGCATTTAGTGGCCAGGCCATGTTTCTCCTTGCTGTTCTAACAAATTATCACAAACTTAGTGGCTCTAGGAAAAATTTGTTTCTTTCCCTTTTGAGCTTCTAGAGGATGCCCATATTCCTCGGCTCCTGGTCTTGCATCACTCTGACCTCTGCTTCTGGCATCACATCTCCTTCTCTGATTCTGACCCTCCTTCTTATATGAACACTTGTAATTGTATTGGGCCTATTGAGATAATCTAAAATAATCTCCTCATCTCAAAATACTTAATCACATCTGCAAAGTCCCTTCGCTGTATAAGGTAACATATTTATAGGTTCTGGAGATTAGGATGTGAACTTCTTTAAGGGGCATTGTTGTGCTTGCCACAGAGCACATATGTTAACAGTTTTGTAATAACTAGGTCATTCCCAAATGACAAAGCTTTGTCTCACCACTTGGATGACTTTGGAATGCCCCTTTGGACTTTTACATAAGTGAAAAAACTATAATCACATGAGCCTAGAACATATCTCTATTTGATATAAACATGTAAAATCTTCTTTAAAAGTGAAATATACACCAACTTTTCTAGTAAATCAACTGAGTGCAAATGAAAAAGAGAGTTTGCTTTGCTTCCTTTGCAACTTAACAAAAGGATTTTCACCATTTCAGAAAGTCACATCACTTTGGCTCTGCCACTCGTAGATGAGAGTCATCAGTGCAACAAACCTATATCTGTCTGCAAATCAATCAGCACAGAACTTTCTGCTTGGGATGCTGCATAATGGAAAAGCCCAAAGATGGGCTTCATTGAAAGTAGAGGCATAAAGTAGAGTGCCCTAGTCAGTTTGTCTGTCTCTAGGTTTCACTCAGCTCTGCTCTCCTTCATGAGTAAATTTATTCTCACATTCTTCAAAAAGCAGCAGTT
>NW_006922021.1:1298086-1305216 GCF_000298275.1 Orycteropus afer afer
AGGAGGGGTCGCTATGAGTCGGGTCTGACTCGACAGCACATAACAACAACAACAACAACATCCACACCTAATTTAAATAGTAATAATACCCAGACCATTACAATATAAACAACCATGGGTTGAGATTCTGAAGCAAAATGTTCTGTGGTCAAGAGATTCATTTAGAGGTCCATGGAGCCACAGAAGTTGTTTTATAAATATAGGCCTCAAGAATATTCTATCAAATAGCTAAGAATAGTAATGAACAATTGTTATAAACATGCAGCATACTAAGAGCCTTGTTGTTGTTAATGGCCATCTAGTTGATTCTGACTCATGGCGACCCCATGTGATTCAGAGTAGAACTGCACTACATAGGGTTTCCAAGGCTGCGACCTTTCAGAAGCAGACTGCCAGCCTCTGTCTTCCAAGGTACCTCTGGAGTGGTTTGGATAACCTGTCAGCTAGTATTCTAGTGCTTAACCATTTGCACCACCCAGGGATTAAGAGCCTCACATGTATCATTTAATCTTCACCAGAACCCTCAGAAACAACCATTATTGCATTCACTACAGATAGGAAATTGAGACTAAAAGAGGTTAATTAACCTCTTCCAGGTCACATGTTAGAAAATGGCAAAGGCCAAATTTGAATGCAGGTCTGTCTGCTTCCATAGCCCACGTATCTAATCACCATATAACCCTTTCCACAGAATTTTAAATAGCTCCCACAGTGAGCTATAATAGAGAATAAAAATAAATAAATACAAGTAAAAATATTTATCAAAAGAAAGAAAGACAATGAAACGAAGGGTGTATATTCCATCATTCAAATACATCCTCCTATTTTTTTTCACAGAAATTGTTTGATACATATGCAGGGATGTGCACGTGTGTGTTGCTTGCGTGAGCACTCACACAGATACACACCGATAAAGATACAAGAATCCAAAACTTCACTGTAACGTTTATATGCTACGCAATATAGCAAAGTACAAGAAAGGAAATGTGTTTGGATTAGGTAATGTGGATCAGTTGATAAAGCACAAGATTTGCAAACAAGGAAAAACAGCAAAAATGAGGTCCCACTGCTCCCTTAAAAAATGAAAATAATTTAGTCTTTTCATGAAAAAGAGGGATAATACTTGAATTTTACCTATCTCAAAGGGATAGAAGAGGATTAAAAATTTTTAAAAATAAGCCTTAGGTATATCTGCAGACTTTCCAGAGGTGCTACATATGAAACACTACCTTTTGTTGCTCAATTTATTTCCTTTTGTTCAAAAAAAAAAAAAAAGATATTAGCTCTCATTGTCCTGACAACCATCTTTATATCTTGAAGTTCTACACTGTTGAAATATGGATTATTGAGACTTTCAACCAAGGGCTTCAAATACTAGAATTAGTGAAATTTTGAGGGGGGGGAGGAGGAGGGAGGAAGAGAATGTGTGTGTGTGTGTGCTTTCTTGTTAACTGCATGACAAAAAAAATGGTAAGGGGATATTTTCTTCATTATCTTCCAAGATGATGCCTTGTTCGGGGTCACGAGTACTCATGTGTGGCCGACCTAGAGCACTGGTTCTCAAAGTGCAGTCCCAGGGCTAGCAGCAGAATCACTTGGCAACTTGTTAGAGATGCAGATTTCTGGGTCCTTGCCCAGACTTTCAGATTCAGGAGAAAACTCTGGAGGTGAGGCCCCAGCTGTTTGTGTTTAACAAACCCTCCAGGTTATTCTGGTACAAGGGAAAGTTTTGGAACCACTGCTCTAGTCACTAATGATGTAGAAACCTCATTCTCCCTTTATACAATCTAGTAAAGCCCCATTACTGAAAGCAAATAAGAGAATTCCATTTATTTGTTGGAGCTGTCAGAAAAAGGAAAAAAAAAAGTTACAGCAGAGCCTATTTAAACTCAGCATGCAGTCAGTAATAACATTGATTGCCAAAGCCTTACTTAAACAGAGTTCGTTCGGAATCTGACCCTCCTCCTTCCCTCTTATAAAGACTTTTGCTGATTATATTGGGTCCACTAGATAATCAGGGATAATCTCCCTATCTCAATATCCTTAATCTAATCATATCTACAAAGTCCCTTTTGCCATGTAAGGTAACATATTCACAGTGTCTGAGGATTAGAGTGTGAACATATTGAGGGTCATTATTTTATCTCCCATGCTATGCTAGAACACATAATAAAGAAAACTTGGGCTGGTTGGAGAGAAGGTTTGGTGTTTTAACAATATTAATTCAGTTCAATAATGCAGGTATTTACAAAATACTTCTTTTTTAAATGTCACTTTCTATGCAAATGTATTTCTTTATCTAGACAGTGACTGCTATAATATAAGAAAAACAAATACATTTGAAATGAAATGAATTACCTCTGCTCTGGAAAAGAGCTGAAGCATTTTTTGAAAATTGTACAGAAAATAAAATAGGCCTATTGACATGGAGATAGCAGCAGAGTATTTGAGAGAAGTAAGTGTAACTGTGGTAGGAACAAATAGTTTGTTAATTCGGAATGTGATGAAATGATCAGATAATTCAATACATCTTTAAAATGAGTCAGTAAAAGAGCCATTTAAAGGGTAAAAGAAGCCCATGCTTTCAGAGCAAAAGAGAAAGGCACTCCCAGCCCCACCCATTGTTACCAAAGCACCATGCACCATGGAATGTTCTTCAATAGGCAGAAATATTTCTCCTCTTTTTATTCTTCTTCACTGAAGCAGAATTTGGTTTAGTTGACTGGACAATCTTCTCTCTTTTCTAGCAAGAGAAAATGTATACTACTTGACAGAGCCCTAGTTCCTCTGGTGCCAGCCTTCAATTTAACTGTAAAGGAAGCAAGGGTGCTAAAAAGACTGATGAGTCAGAAACTATCAAGATGGTTGTATCCAAACCCCAAGAACAAAATGTAGAGTCACTTTGGAGTCCTGAAATGGAATGCCTTCTGGTCTTTGTCAACCTCATTTGAATCACAGTCCAGCCTCCTTCTGCTTGTCAGTGACAAAATTCTGCAGGCATGCATTGGTCGATAACATTGATGACATTGGTAGAGGTGAATACTATGCATCAGAAAGGGAGCAAGCATGTTTTTGAAAGTAATGTCCGTTCACCGACAGAAAGGCTATCCCACCACAAACAGAATTGTGGTGCTTTTGTCTGCCAACCCAGAAATGACTATGAGACTTAGGCATATGGCTGCTTTACTATGTTCAGTTACCAAATAAGAAAAACTAAAATTCAAATGTAAGAAGTTCCCTCTGCAATAACCTTCATAAAAGTTCAAGATTAAAGGGTAAGAATTCACAATAAATGGTAATGATAACCCAGTTGAAGAATCCTATGAACTGCTTCTATTTATTTATTTATTTTCCATTTTCTTTTAAGTTTCAAATTTTCTAATGATAGGCTAGGACGGTGGTTCTCAAAATGTGGTTCCTGGACCAGAAGTATGAGTCCTACCTGGGAATTTATTTAAAAAGCCAATTATCAGGTCCCACCTCAGACTGAGTGAAGGAGATACTCCAACTTGGGGCCCAGAAATTGGTGTTTAACCAGATCCCACTGAAATTCTTATGCAGGCTTAAGTTTTAGAACTACTATGTTAGAATAAGGAGCTCTGGAGGTATAATGGTTAAGACACTTGGCTGCTAACCAAAAGACTGGTGGTTCAAACCCACCAGCTGCCCTATGGCAGAAAGATAAGGCAGACTGCTTCCATAAAGATTTACATCCTTGGAAACCCAATGGAGGTCGCTATGAGTCAAAATCAACTAGGTGGTGGTGAGTTTTTTTGGGAAGCTAGAGTAAGGAATACGGAAATCATTCAATAATATCATTAATGTCACACGCAAGTAAAATTATACTGAAGATAATTCAAAAATGGTTGCAGCAGTACATCAACAGGGAACTGGAAGAAATTCAAGCCAGATTCAGAAGAGGAGTCAAGAAATAAAATGACCTATTGCATTGGGCAAATCTGCTACAGAAGACCTCCTAACATCCTAAGAAGCAAAGATGTCACTTTGCGGACTCATTCAAGTGCGCCTGATTCAAGCCTTGGAATTTTCAATCCCTTCTTATGCATACGGAAGGTGGATAATGAATAAGGAAAACCCAAGAAAAACTGATGCCTTTGAATTACGGTGTTGGCAAAGAATATTGAATATACCGTGGACTGCCAGAAGAACAGAATCAACTCTCTTGGAAGAAGTACAGCCAGAATGCTCCTCAGATATGAGGAGGCAAGACTTTATTCTTGTACTTTGGCCATGTTATCAGGAGGGATCAGTCACTGGAGAACATCATGCTTGGTGAAGCAGAGGATTAGCAAAAGAAAGGAGAACCTCAGTGAGGTGGACGGTGGCTGTAACAATGGGCTCAAAGTGAACAATTGTTGAGTAAGGATCTCACAGGACCAGACTGAGAATCTGTGAAATAGTGGGAGGCTACAGCAGAGTATGCCCACATATCACTTCTTTCACCCTGATTCAGTGTAGTGCTCAGCACACGCTAAATTCAAGTTTTACTTCCCAGAATTGTTTTCCAAATAATCCACAGTTGGTTGAATCTTCAGATATGGATACGTAGGGCAGACTGTACATAGGATCACCATCAGTCAGAAACGACTTGGCGACACTTAACAACAATCTAAAGTAAAGAAAAGCATTATATGAAGTGATATACTATACCAAGCTAAAAAATTTCAATGTTCCCATTTGTACATGGAGTATATATTAGAATTGATATCTTTTTTTTTTTAATTGTGATTTGGGTGATTTGGGTGAAAATTTACAGACCAAATCACTTTCCATACAGGAGTTCACATACACTTTGTCTCATGACATTGACCACAATTTACCGCAATATCTTTTTAAAAGAAGCTACTCACATGTAGTTTCAAATTTTTACCAACAATCATTTTTTCTATTTCTCCCCCTGTAAGGGAAAACTGAGGGTGTAATATGTGGCATTGTTAATTATTGAGTTGCATTTTATTTTTATTTGTAGCCACTAAGCTCAAGAAATAATAAACCGATTAAGCTCAGTCCAATCTCATAACTCATTTGGTCTACTTTCCAAAGCACTTGGATATGTATTTTGTATGACATATTGTGCTTTGCAATAAGGCAGAAGGAAAAAGAAAAAAGCAACCTGAATTCAAAACATAATTTAGTAGTTGTCATCATGACAAAAGGATCACCATTGTTTTTCTTTAAAAATTAATTATCTTGGAGTATTTTAAGCAGAATATGACAACTCATATTAATTTTGAATATGAGGTCTTTACTTGGTTCATAAGTTGAGATTCCTGAATCATTTTATGCTTCCTTAATCTTACTAGGGAACTTTATCTACTGAATTTAGTAAATAAACTCACAACATTCAAATAAATCAACCTTTATGCATTTTCAAGAGAAAGTTGATTTTTCATACTTTACCAGAATAGTAATTTTCTATATCATTAAATCACATTGGTTTTTACCATAAATCTCCTTCAGAAGATTTTGTGGGTTTTAAATGATAGCAAAATAGTAAATGAAGCCATCATCAATAATTTGTCATTTCCTCATGCACAATGGTTATTTATTTCTTACCAGAGCTGAGATGCTTTCATTTGATGTATATTATAACTTAGCAATGTCTTTATAAGCAAGACAATGTAATCTAAATATCACATGAATTTTTCAATAAAACTTTAATATAGTTCTTTTTTCTTTTCTATGTGTTTCTCCCTGGCTCTGAGTCACATCACAAGAGACTGGTTACCATCAGCTAAAGCAAAACACTTTTATAAACATAGTTTGTCTGAAATTGTGTCCTTTGGAAAACACCACTCCCCACTCTTTTTTCGCACATAGAACCCATCTTGCCTCCCCCCATGCAGATCATATTATATCCACAAACTATAAGTCACTTTAAATTTGTTGATTGTTTTGCTTTATCAATATATATATGCATATGTATTCATTAATACATCCAGATTCATCATGTGGCTTCCTTTGAAGATTTTTACATTGCCTTTTGGCAAAGTTTCTTATGTATCATCCAGATTAAGGTCCTTATTCTTTTGTGCTTTATTTTTGCATTTTACCTTTAGGTTCCCTCTTACTCTGTGAAAGTAGTATATATATGTCATTGTAGTCCTAAGATTACAGGATGTCTCTCCGCCACAGATTTCCTGTCATAGATTAGAAACAACAAATGGGGTAGCTTCAGCTTCCAGGTTACTTGAGCAAGTGTGTAAGAAAGATTGGCCTCATAATCAATGTTAGTAAAGATAAGGAAAGTGCTTATAGATCTGCCAAAATAAGACTGCATTTAAAGCAGCTACTAGACCATAAGGTATGTATTTTCTGTTCCTTTCCTAGAGCAGAAGGAGCTCTAGTGGTGTAGCGGTTAAGGCATTTGGCTGCTAACTAAAAAATCAGTGAATGGACCAGCCACCTTGCAGAAGAAAGATGAGGCAATCTGCTTCCGGAAAAGATTCACAGCCTTGGAAATACAATGGGGGTTGCTATGAGTCAGAATTAGATCAATGGCAGTGACTTGGGTTTCTTTTTTCCTTTTTTTTCCCCCCCTAGAGCAGAACACTATAGAGGGCTTTCTCTTAATATGAAAATTACTCACATACTGATTATGTTCAGTTCATTAACTGGGTGATATAGAAATTTCCAAAAATTATTTCCCATATGTGTGAATTCTTAAAACAAAGTGCTTTCTTGAGATATTTTGAGTTACTTATTTTTCATTGTTTTTAATAAGTTACTTTTCTGGCACTGTGGTTAAGGCATTGGGCTGCTAACCTGAAGGTCGATAGTTCAAACCACCAGTTCCATGGCAGGATGATTAGGCAATCTGCTTCTGTAAGGATTTGTAGCCTTGAAAACCCAATGGGTGTTGCTATGAGTTGGGATTGACTCGATGGCAGTGGGTTTGGTTTGGACTTTTCAACACAACTCTGGTAGCGTAGTTCCTAAGGCACTTTACTGCTAACCAGAAGGTTGGTGGTTCAAACACACCAGCCACTCCTCGAAAGGAAGGTTGGGCAATCTACTTCCGTAGTGATATTGCCTCAGAAACCCAAGGAGGGGTTGCTATGAGTCGGGTCCAACTCGACGGCACATAACAACAACATTGATCCTGATTT
>NW_006922021.1:1306251-1307908 GCF_000298275.1 Orycteropus afer afer
CCTTCTTTGGCCTGTGGCCCCATACACATTCTCATGTCAAATACACCAGTTCTTCTTCCAGTGTCTCCCCATCCCATCTTGATTCCTCATCTTTGAATGAGTTTCTGAAAAATGCAATCCAATGCCTCTCTGAACCTTATCTCAATTCCCTGACTTCTTTGGTGTGTCTCTGTTCAATCACACAAGACCTATTGGACTTCTTGATCAGGCCTCTCCCAAGTTACACTTCTCTATAGAATAGCATTAAAGTTTCAGATACAGATTTGCTATGTTTTTGGTGTGCATTCGAATCACCTGGAGAGTTTGTTAAAACACAGAACACTGGGCCCTAACACCAGAGTTTCTGATTCAGTAGGTCTGGGGTGAAGCTTAATAATTTCCATTTCTAACATGCTCCCAGGTGATACTGCTACTGCTGGTCTGGCGATCACACTTTGAGGACCATTGCTCTAAGCAATATGCCGAAATCAATATAGTTTGAGATCATACAACTCAGTACCTTTATAAATAAATTCTGTTAGAGGGTTCTAGCTATATCCATTGGGGGAAAAAAAGTTGCTGTTAAGTAAATTCCAACTCATGATGACCTTGTATGTCCCAGAGTACAACTGTACTTCGTAGAGTCTTCAATGACTGAGTTTTGGGAAGTAGATGGCCAAGCGTTTCTTTCTAGTTCCTCTGCATGGACTCAAATTACCACCCTTTAGGTTAGCAGCCAAGGGCATTAACCATTGCACAACCCAGGGACCCCAATATTATATACTCATATAGTACTAAAAAGTGTTTAAATTTTAAAAACTTCATTCATGCAGCCAACTTAGCCTTTTATTGACACTAAAAAAATATAATTTTATTGACGCTAAAAGGAATCATGTGTGCTAAATTTAGTCAAATGAGTTGAATGGTTCAAAAAACCTTCAGTTATTAAAACATTGTGAGGTTATTTATTATTGGCAAAATGAATGTATTTTCAATTTAGTAACAAACATAAAACAACTTGAAATCCACTACTTGAACACAAATTCACATTCTCCCATTTAAGAAGACTATTCTACACACAAAAAATCCACAATAAACATTCAAAAGCATGTAGTGCTATGTTGAAAGCAAAAGACCTTTTTTCTCTCCATTTGCCATTTGTGTTGACATTTAGAAACATTGACATGATATTTAGTTTTCTCTCAGATAATTATTGTTCTATGTCTACAGTCTTAATTTTGCATGACTAATAAATTCATGATTGAACACTATATTTCCCAAATGTTAACTAACTTTACCTCTATTTATACATCTCATAATTCTTGATAGTGCTTAATTATAGGCTTTATCTCCAACCTGTTTTGAGAAATTTTATTTGCTTTATATAACGCCTTTTTAAAAATTTTACATTGAACCAGACTTACAAAAAAGGACAATGGAAGTAATATTAACATCATTTTGTATTATCTACGTACTATGCTACATGATTTATGGATTTATGTTCTTTGGCTCTGTTACATAATCACAACACCATCCCTATCACTTGGTGGGAAAGTAGGATGTCTAATGTCTATTGTACAGTTGGAAACATTAATACCCTAAGTAGTTAAGGTAATTCACACAAACCTGCATTTTAATTTCAGTGCCCATGCTCTTTCATTTTTATCCTAAGGTCTCT
>NW_006922021.1:1308612-1320198 GCF_000298275.1 Orycteropus afer afer
AAAGAGTCCCTGCTTGAACCCACCCAGTGCTACCACAGAAGACCCAGGCCTGGTGAGCGTCTTCAGTAAAGATTACTGCCAACCTTACTCCACAGCATTTGGAGTCTCTTCAAATGAACACATACACAAATGCCTCAAAAAGTCAAGAAAACGTTTACGCATAGAAAGAAACATTCTTTGATGGTTACCAGGGATGCGGGGGTAGGAAGAGAAGATCACTAACTAGAGAGTAGACATGTATTAACCGATGAAGGGGAAGGCAATACACAATAAGGTGGAGGTCAGCACAACATGACCAAGGCAAAAGAAAGCACCGGGAGGTTTGTAAGAGGCAACAATGATAAATATTGTATACACAATCCTGAAATAACAGTAATAACTCAAACCAAACTCACTGCTATTGAGTCAATTCTGACTTATAGCAACCCCCATTGGGTTTGTGAGAAGGTAAATCTTGGAGGAAGTAGATTGTTCCATTCTTCTTTGTGGAGCAACTGGTGGGTTTGAACCACTAACCTTCTGGTTAACAGTCAAATGTCTTAGGCACTGAGCCACTTGAGCTTCTTGAAATAACAGTAATATCAAATAATAGTTTACAAGTGGATACATAGGTACATATGTAAGCTGAACATGTGTGGGATGGCATATCACAGTACATCCATGAGCATATATAGGTTTGGCAGAGGATATTTCTGTATACATATTTATTAGTGCTGCAAATATATTCAGGTATATAGCAGAGTATGCAGGGGGCAAAGTTATACAAACTTCTTAGCCACAACCAAACCCCTTAACTGAGTCACTGTGCTTGAGGATTTAGTGTCACAGTCTTAGAGTAAGTCTAGGTCAATGGGCCTAGCATAGTCCAAAAGGACACTGTTCTAGATCCTACTTTGGTGAGCAGTGACTGGTATCTTAAAAGCTTGTGAGCAGCCATTTAAAATACAACTAATGATCTTTTCTCCTCTAGAAAAAAGAAGAGTGATGAAAATCTAAGACTTAAGCAAACAGTCCAAAGGACTAATGGACCACACAAACCACATCCTCCACTAGTATGAGACCAAAAGAACTGGGTGGTTCCTGGATACCACTACAAATCTATTGCTCTGAAAACCAAAAAAACAAACTCACTGCCATCGAGTTGATTTCGATTCATAGCGACCCACATTGGGTTTCCAAGGCAGTAAATCTTGACGAAATTAGATTGCTCCATCTTCCCTCCCCATAGAGGCTGGTGGATTTTTGAACCACCAGCTTTCTGGTTAGCAGTCAAATGCTTTAGGCATTGCACCACCAGAGCTCCTTACTGGGATCATAATAGAAGGCAGAGTGTGAGAAAAATGTAGAACAAAATTCAAAACCGTAAAAAAGCCCAAATTTATTGGTCTGATAGAGACTGATGAAATTCCTGAGACTATGGCCCTTTGACACCCTTCAAACCTGGAACTGAACCCACTCCCAGAGATCACTTTTCAGATAAATAGACAGACCTATAAAGTAAATAATAACACCCATGAGGAACATGATCCTCACAACAATCAACCACAGGAGACCAAGAGGGCAGCATTTGCCCAAAAATAAAGTTCAGAAGGCAGGAAGGGGCAGGAAAGATGGGCAAAAGAAAACAGGAAACCAAGGAGGAAGTGGGGGGGGTACCGTTACATTAAGGGAATTGCAACTAATGTCAAGAAACAAAATGGATATAAATTGTTGAATGGGAAACTAATTTGCTATGTAAATTTTCATTGAAACCACAATAAAGTGTTCAGAAAAAGCAAAAACAAATCAGTTTTATCCTATGACTTCAATATAATGGGTGCAATATTCAGTAATGGAAAGTAAACCATACTAAATTTAAATCATGGTCCTATCTTATTAAATATAGTTTCTCCCCATTGTCTTGATTTTTGTGTCCTTAACACATCTATTACAATTGCTGGAGGCATAGAAATTTTATTTATAATAACATTTCCCAGAAGGTATCTGAGTTCAAATAAAAATAAAATATACATCTGTGCTGCAAAAGACCTCTTCAAAATGTTGAAAAGCAAAGATATAACTTTGAAGACTAAGGTGACTCTAACCCAACACATGGTATTATTAGGAGCCTCATATACATATGAAAGCTGGACAATGAACAAGGAAGACCAAAGAAGAGTTGATGCTTTTGAATTGTGGTGTTGGCAAAGAATACTGAAAGTACCACGGACTGCCAAAAGAATGAACAAATCTGTCCTGGATTAAGTGCAGCCAGAATGCTCCTTGGAAGCAAGAATGGCCAGACTTCATCTCACCTACTTTGGTCATGTTGTCAGAAGGGACCATTCCCTGGAGAAGGATGTAATGCTTGGTAAGGTGGAGGGTCAGAGAAAAAGCGGAAGCCCTCAACTGAATAGGTTGACACAGTGGGCTCAAGCATAGCAAGGATTGTGAGGCTGCCCCAGGACCGGGCAGTGTTTGGTTTTGTTGCTATGAGTCTGAAATGACTTAAGGGCATCTAACAACAATATCAATCTCAAAAGTAATTATATGGCCATATGGACTTCAAGAATTTTTATCACGGGTTTAGAGTATTATGAATTTCTTCTCCATAACTTAGAGCGAATTTTCAATTTGCTATTTTAAACTGCTGTAAACAAGCAGCCATGCACCTACTAATTATATTTCTCATTTTACTAGTGAAGGAAACATCCAACCTATTCATAAAACAAGTTGGATTGGTTTGTGTAATGCAAAATCATATATTTATATTGAACTTCTAAACTGAAAAAGAGAAACAGAGAAAATACATTTGCAAATCAGCTCAAATACCAGCCTTCAACTTCATATCAAGTTTTTGTCAAACTCCCATAGCAATCCTGACAACATATTTATTCCCTGTCTTTCAGATGAATAAGATTCATAGGTTATGTATAATTTTTTTCTTGTCAGATAAAGAAGGTCCAGTAGGGCATTACGTGAGAAAAAATCCAAGAAATATGGTTATTTTCAGGTGTGCAGAGATTTCTAGGCAAAGTGATTTCTATGCAGATCGAACTTCAGAAATAATTTAGAAAGAAGGATTCCACATCAACTTGACTAGGTTAAAATAAAAAATAAAAAATATCATTGGTGATATAAAAAAAGTAAAAATATCCAAAATGTAAAATGTTTTGCTTCCAACTAAGGATCTACATTATCTAATATTTTATTGAATTATTTTTAATCTATACAGAATCCTGTTCTATCATTGACGTTAGGTACAATCTTAACACATTCCTTACAGTACTTCTACTTTGTATTAAAAAGTTAGTTCAGGTTACATAGAAAATATAGTTTGAACTGCAACCTATGGTGTACAAGAAGGATTCCCAAGAGTAATTTATTACATTTTTTAAACAAATATTATAGGAATAAAGTTTCAAAGTGATATTTTATTTTGCCATGAATCACATGTAGATATTAAATAAATTATTTTTTATTATATTTTTCTTCCCCTTTATTGTTTCTTTTAAATATGCAAAATTCCTTTTCTGAAACTTTGGTAACCTTGATAGTGTTTTCAGGTTAATGATCCTGTTTATCCTGTTTATTTACTCAGTTTCCACATAACGGAGAGATTTGGTAATTATTTTCATTAAAAGTTAAAGGAGGCAACAATGAATACTTCTTTAGAAACCATGGTGAGAATCATTAAATTAAATCCTACCAGGTAGTTTGAAATTGCTTTTTTTAACTAAATGACCATCTATTCTTTCAAGATAAAGTCACTCAAGACTTTTTTTTTGGATGAAATTGTCTATTTTCTCTTTCATATTAACTCTTGACTTTAAAGTTTGTAAGGAAGTCTTGAAAGCCTAATATACAGGAGTCAGACAAATAAATAGAGCTGGTAAAAATTTTCATTATGGATGACTCTATTATTTTATTTAAAACACAATTCCTCCACAAAATGAGAATAATAATAATAATAATAAACTATAGTGAGGCAATGCCTATAGGTTAAGGGGGTATCTACAGAATCCATTAAACATTGAAATCAATGAATAAATCTGCCAAAATAATAGAAATGCAGCCAAAAATTAACATGATGTTACCTTCTCCTCAGTATAGTGTTTTTATCCGACTGTATCTGTTGAATGTAAGGAGCTCTGGTGGCACAGTGCATCAGGCATTAGACTGTTAACCAGAAGGTTGGCAGTTCAAACTTACCAGCCACTCTGCAGAAGGAAGATGTGGCAATCTACTTCCGTAAAGATTTACTGCCTTCAAAACCCAGTGGGAGTCACTCTGAGTATGAATTGATTTGATGGCAGTAAGTTTTTTTTTTTTTTTTTTTTTTTTTAATTTTTTATCTGTTGAATGTAGACCATCCTATGCTGGATATTTCCATTGAAAAAGATTAAAGGCCATGTGATATTTAGATAAATTGGTACCATTACATCTCATAATCCATTTGGGTATTTGCCAGTAAGCTAATTACTTAGTCTATTTAATTTTACTCTACTCTTGATAATGTAGATGGGGGGAGAAGCATACTTAATTTTAAATGTCTACTATTCATTCTATCTTAAGTATTTATGGTTGCTGGCATATGCTGGCGATGCAGTAGTTAAAGTGCTTGGCTGCTAACCAAAAGACTGGCAGTTCAAACCCATCAGCTGCTCTGTGGGAGAAATATATGGCAGTTCACTTCCATAAGGATTACAACCTTGGAAATCCTATGGGGCAGTTTGACTCTGTCTTACACTGTCACTGTAGACTCAAGGGAAGTGGGTTTCAGTTTTGGTTTTGGTATATATATGGTATATATACTATGGATTAAGAAAACCAACAGAGCAAAAAGAAGAGTACCATGATTTCATGACACTGTGTACTTTATTGGCTTTGATACAAAACTCTTATTGTTTTGTCCACTACCCTTTATTTGAGAAGTGAAATAATCAGTCTTTTGAACAAACTGACAGAACAATATTTGAATGATTGGGTACCAATTTAACCCAGAAAGTGGAACTTCAAAGACATTCCTGTCTCTGCTTATTAAGTAAATTGAAAACATACATTAAGTAAGAAACAAATCAATATCTTGTACGTTAATAGTCTCCAGACTTTTTTAATCATCCAACACTATGAGGTTTTTAAAAAAGAAAAAAGGATGGAAGATAAGAAGGAAGGGTTGAGTACATATTCTGTCTCTCCATCTACTTCTTTGTAAGTTATATATCTGCAATACTCTACCAATATGCTCTAAGAAATATAAAATAGGCACAACAATTTTTAAATGTGTAAATAAAATAAAGAGAAGTTCCACTATTTTCTTACTAATAAATTCTGTGTAGGTGTCCTTGAGATTCAAACCACCACTTCGAAGACCACTCCCACACAATGCATTTTTTTCACCTCAAGTTCATCTATTCTAGTAGGGAAATTGAGATTCAGTAAGCAATAGCTCAGAAAATATTTGTTTAGAACACAGCATGTTAAAAATGATACACCAGGTTCTCTTGGCACCATGGTCAACTAAGAAGACATGGCCTTATTTAGCATAAAGCTACATTAAATTAAAAAATAAATATAATAAAATGCAATAAATTACACAATTAATTAACTATACCTATGTGCACTGCTGGGAGCTCTGGTGGCGTAGTGCCTAAAGCACCAGAAGCTTGACTGCTAACCAGAGGCTGGTGGTTCAAACCCACCAGCCACTCCTCAGAAGGAAGGTTAGGCAATCTGCTTCCGTAGTGATACCGCCTGGGAAACCCAAGGAGGGGTCGCTATGAGTCGAGATGGACTGGATGGAAGTGAGTTTTGTTTTGGTTTGGTTTATGTGCACTGCTAAGAAGCAGGACTGCACAGTGTTGGAAGGTTTTACATTAATATAGCAGGGCTTTTATCCTAGTTTTTGATGTGAAAAAAGCTTTCCTAAGCAAGGGAAATGAAAGCTGAAACTTCAAGCATGCAAAGGAGATAAACTGGATAGAGCAGTGCAGAGCATTTTGCAGACAGAGTAATAGCCAGTACAAAGTCTCTGGGATGACAGAGCCAAGGTATGGGTTTTGATGGAAGGTAGGAGCTGAAAGAGTTAAGAGAGGATCAGATTAAAACAGGAGAAGGAAAACAAATCAATCAGAAGTCTGTTGGCCATATTATGGATTTTGAATCTTCTTTTAAGAGCTTTGAAGAGTTACTGAATGGTTTTAAGCCAGGGACTCAATCTCATTTGCCTTTTTAAAGCACAGACCTGAATGCAGAAGGGAAACAATGCCCTGAATAGGGCTCCAATGGATGCAGTTGCTTGAAGTAGGCTAGTACTCGTGAAGATGGAGAGATTTGAGGGAGTTTTAAAAGCCTGGGGGTTCTACCAACAATTTAGTTTACTTCATGATAGTAAGTAGGGAGAATTAAAGTCAATGACATATTGCATGATATTCTCTTTTGCTAATGAAAGAAAACAGGTTGTGTAAAATGTTGAGCCATTCAATCTGTTACTGTCAAAAATGAAGGCATAAAAGAGCCATATGTACTGGTCTTGCATTACTTGTCATTTTCCTGAGAAATGCCATGAACTATGAACATTGACAAAAGTTATATTCTATATAATGGCTGCCTTTCTGAGACAAAAAAAAAAAAAAATGATGGCACAAGTCATAAGCCAATTTTCTGAATTTCTATTTAGATCAATAACCTCTAAAGAGTGAATGTTTCATGCTGGACTGAGCAGTAAAATCACAATGTACTGTCAAATTATATTTATACATAGAAAATGTGAAATGTTAAAATTTCCAAGCAAAGGATCACATGATTAAACATTACTCTTACTGATAAAACTGACAAGGGAAAGGAATCAAGAAGCTCAGTAAGTCTTTGGAACATCAATAAATATGGGATGTGTGAAAAGATTTCACTCCAGATTCAAGCTATATGGTGTTGTATAGGAAGTCTGTCCCTCTTCTGCTTATATCATATCTGGGTTCTCAATAGATATAATGAATGTTAACTATGAATCAGCTTTGATCATTAAACATTGAGTCTCTAATGGCCAGAGGTAAACTATAAAATCCTTTAATGATATAGTAAGGCATAAAAGAAAATCACTGTGTTGGGAATCTCAAGGCTTTTCATTCTCATTCCACTTTTATCAATAGCTTGCTATGTGTCCCTTCCAAAGAGACTTAACCAATACGAATTTTTATTTTGCTATCCCTACCACAAAGAGAGGAGCTCTGGTGGCATAGTGCCTAAGGCACTTGACTGCTAACTAGGAGGCTGGTGGTTCAAACCCACCAGCCACTCCTCGGAAGGAAGATGGGGCGATCTACTTCCGTAGGGATACTGCCTCGGAAACCCAAGGAAGGGTCACTGTGAGTCGGGTCCAACTCGACGGCACATAACAACAACAACAACAACAACAACACAAAGGGATTCAACTCGATGGTCTTCAAGACTCTGCTCATATCTACAATTCTTGAAAACATAAACATTTAAAGGCATAGTGAAAATTAATTTAGAACAAAGTGCTAGTATCTTGGAAAGTTTGCAAACACTACAGCAGCGATCTGAATGCAAGACACTTTTCAGCAAAAGATTTTAGCCTACTGTTAATTTGAAAATTGATGCTCTGAAGATCTAACCATAGTTACAATCAGAAGGCAGAGGCTGTGCCTGCACGGTGCAGAATTTTCCAGTCTTTACGCAAATGTTTTCATGCTCATGATAAAGATACCTGCATTATACTGCTGAGGATAGAATGCCTACCAAAGAGATTAAGATTTCTCCTAAAGTTAACTAACACACACACACACAGACACACAAATAATGGAGTATAAGGAAACCATTTAAACAAAAGAAAAAATGCAAGGTTGAAAAGATGATGGAAAAAATTTATGTGAGTGAAAAAATGGTGAATTAATTTGATGTTAAGAAATAAAACTTACATTTAAACTACATCATAATGCAAAGAACATAAATGATCCATCTAATAAAATTTAGTCTAAGCTTTTTGATTTCTAAGTCACCACATAATATGAAGGCTGCTTGTAGTATGTGGACATGGATGAGTGAAATATTGATTACATGTTTTAGGTTGAATAAGACTGGTACTTTATCTAGAAAACAGAATCTGGAAATGGCCATACTAGTGTCAAGTCAACATTCATTCTTTTATTCATCCTTTTAATCATTCATTCAGTCACTCACTCACTTATTCCTTCATTCATTCCAAAGAAAATTTAACTTGCTCACATCTGTGCTAGTTCTGGGCTATTCACTCATTCATTCAAAAGTCAGTTATTCAGCATCAGTGCTGGAATCAAAGATACAAAATAAATAGGACAGTCTTGGTGCTCAAGGAACTTGTCATCCTGTAGGGGGAAACAGACATAGATATATCAAGTAAAATGAATGCAATGGCCACTACGATTGATAGTGTGTGCAGCATAAAAGGAAGTCACAAAGGAAGAAGTGGCTGAGTAGCAGAAAACAGCTATGGAAATTCAAATACTGTAGAGAAAATACATCTCTCTCTGCCACCTCCACCCTCTTTGTGCCTCAAAATTTCAGAGATTTTTATGTGGACATTAAGGTTTTTCAGCTGGAGGCAGCTGAACAGGAAACATTTGCTCAATACACTATTTATAATCATTGAGATTTATTGGACTTGTACCGGCATATACTGCCAGGACATGTGCATTTTTCTGTAAATAAGGATCAAGGAAGAAGACAAGCACATTCAAAACCAGTTACCCGTTTTCAGCATTCTGATTTTATTTTGTGACTTTTTCTAATATTTTCCTGTGGTTAGCTGCAAACATCATTTTTGCATACCACCACCCACTGCTGTCCAGTTGATTCCAACTCATAGTAACCATATGGGACAGAGTAGAACTGACTCATAGTGTTCCCAAGGCTGTGATCTTTATGGAAGCAGACTGCCACATCTTTCTCCCACGGAGAAGCTGGTGGGCTCAAATCTTCAGTCTTTCGGTTAGCAGCCAAGTGCTTTAATCACTGCACCATCAGGGCTCTCTTGTTAATGCATATGTATTCAAATTTATAAAAATTCAAATTTCCAAGTTACTAGATGAACAGAAAAGGTCAGATTTCTCATTAGTTTCTCTAGCTCTCAGTTTAATTGGTTTTATATATTATACATGTGTCAGTTTGTTATCTGTCTTCTCAGGTTGATTCTGCCTCTGCCATGACTCTCAATTCTATTTTCTCCTTCCTGTTTCTACTGTCAGTGCCCTAGTTCAGAGGCATTATTACCTCTCACCTGTACTATTGTAATTGCCTCCAAACTTATCTCTCTGCCTCCAGTCTCAGCCTGCTCTTTTTCAATCTAGAAATTACTGCTAAATGCATTCACCTAAGGTGTAACTTGCTTATGCTGCCCCCAGCTGGAACACCTTTATTGTTGTTGTTAGGTGCTGTCAAGTTGGCTCCAACTCATAGTGACCCTATGTACAACAGAATGAAACACTGCCCGGTCTTGCACCAGCCTCAGAATCCTTCTATACTTGAGCCCATCATTGCAGCTACTGTGTCAATCCATTGCGCTGAGGGCCTTCCCTTTTCTCACTGAACCTCCACTTTATCAAGCATGATGTCTTTCTCCAGAGAATGGTCCCTTCTAACCATAGGACCAAAGAGGTGAGACAAAGTCTAGCCATTCTCACTTCCAAGGAACATTCCAGCTGCACTTCTTCCAGGACAGATTTGTTAGTCCTTCTGGCAAGTCTGTGGTATTTTCAGTATTCTTTGCCAACACCACAACTCAAAAGCATCAACTCTTCTTTGGTCTTCCTTAACCATTGTCCACCTTTCACATGCATATGAGGTGACTGAGAATACCATGGCTTGGGTTAGGCACATTTTAATCTTCAAAGAGACATCTTTGCTCTTCAGCACTTGAAAGAGGTCTTTTGCAGCAGATTTGCTCAGTGCAATACTGATTTCTTGACTGCTGCTTCCAATTGGTGTTGATTGTGGAACCAAGTAATATGAATTTGACAACTTCAATCTTTTCTCCATTTATTATGATGCTTATCGGTCCAGTTGTGAGGATTTTTGTATTCTTTACATTGGAGTGTAATCCATACTGCAGACTGAAGTCTTTAATCTTCATAAGTAAGTGCTTCAAATCATCTTCACTTTCAGTAAGCAAGGTTGTGTCTTCTGCATATTGCAGGTTGCTAATGAGTCTTCCTTAAATCCTGTTGCAGTGTTCTTCTTCATATACTCCAGCTTCTCAGATTATTTGTTCAGCATATACCTTTAGAACACCTTTAGAAGCTGTCTATTGCCTACCAAATTAAGTACAGACTCCTCACTTTAGACCTGAAGGTCCTCTAAAGTCTTGTTACTCAAAGTATGGTCCCTATACCAGCAGCATCAGCAGCACTTCAGAGCTTGTTAGAAATGCACAGTCTTGGGCCCTACTCCAGATCGTCTGTTGATTCACAGGCACATTGAATTTTGAGACACATTGCTCTAAAGTACTGCCAAGATCCCTTTATAGACTTTGCTACCCTTTATCCTCTTTCATTGGCCCCAATGTGCAACTACATTTCTCCTGAAGACTCCTTCCTGGCTTTTAACAACACCAGCTCCTCCCTTTGAATGCCACAGAGCACAGCATTCTGCTTTTGTGAATTTGTCCTATTACCATATTGTTACCTCCTTAAAGGTAGACATTATTCTTTTTTGAATCACCCAGTGTGATGGTATCTATAAGCTCATGTGCTAGCTAAGGCTTGTTCAATTGGGCCATGAGATGAACATTTATTTCTTCCTTGTCTATTTTCATTCCACTCTTAATTCTCTGTTATTCAAGCTTTTAATGTACATGATATATTAGTATATTGTTGTTGTTATGTGCCGTCGAGTCAGCCCCGACTCATAGCGACCCCTCCTTGGGTTTCCGAGGCAGTATCACTACGGAAGTAGATTGCCCCATCTTCCTTCCGAGGAGTGGCTGGTGGGTTTGAAGTCTGGTTAGCAGTCAAGTGCTTTAGGCACTATGCTACCAGAGCTCGCATATATTAATATAGTAATATATATTATTTATAAGTAAGCAACTATACATTTACTGGGGACATTTGCTTAAAAATATTTTTAGTGATATGATTGCATTTTTAGTGATATGTTGGGAAACAACTGCCCAACACCCAAAATAGATGGCCCTACTCTGCAGGAGTCAAACAAATGTTAGCAAAGTGATCTGGAACTTTACAACTGGCTCCATTGCCCTGTATGAATAAATCTATTTGAAGCAAGTAAGAAAACTTGATTTCTTTAATCAGGTAAAATTTTCCATGTGTTGGGGAAAGGTGTTGTAATGTATTAACAAAAACTTAAAAATTTCATTTACCTATAAAATACAAGGTAACTCTAAAGATGTTTGTGAAAATTCAATTGGATAAGTCATTTTAACCCAGCAATAGGAAACATCTATTAGAATAATCATCACACTTCAACAATCATCAAGCAACTGGAATATGAATTTAAGATTATTTCCTGAATTATGATGCATAATGCCTAAGGCATTTGACTGCTAACCAGAAGGCTGGTGGTTCAAAACCACCAGCCACTTCTCGGAAGGAAGAT
>NW_006922021.1:1321167-1326249 GCF_000298275.1 Orycteropus afer afer
TCCTACTTCTGTAGTGATACTGCCTCGGAAACCCAAGGAGGGGTTGCTATGAGTCGGGGCCGACTCGATGGCAAACAACAACAACAACAACATACTCAAACAAAAAATTAAAAGACACCTATCATCTTTTAAGGAGCTCTGGTAACACAGGGCAATCTATTTCTGTAAAGATTTACCACCTTGGAAACCCAGAGGGGGTCGCTATGAGTCAGAATCAACTCGATGGCAGTGAGTTTGGTTTTTGGCTTTGGTAGCACAATGGTTATATGCTTGGCTCCTAAAAGAAAGGTTGGCAGCACAAACCCACCAGTGGCTCTGTAGGAGAAGAGACCTGGAGATACGCTCCTATAAAGATTACAGCCTAAGAAATTCTATAGGGTATTTCCATTCTGTCCTGTAAGGTTGCTAGGAGTTGGAATCAACTTGATAGCACACAACAACAAAAGGCATCATTAAATAAGAATAAAATTGTCATACCAAATGGCCAAATTGTACACCCATAGCATACTATTCATTAAGAAAGATGAGATGCAGTATCCCTATCATAGTAGAATTACTTTCACCTCTACCACACTATAAAGATGACAGGACTTTTGCTATGAACAGAACCAAGAAAACTCAACAGAAAAATGACTCCATCCAAAGACCAAAATAGAAAAATATACTCCATACAGTTCACACTTACCAAATGAATAAATAATCTTTCAAAAAATGTAGTGTTCTGCAACATAAAGACATCGAGTTTCAAGAGCCATATTCTGATAATTTCCTTGAGAAAAGCTTATATAAGGAGAAAAGAATGTTGACGTACTTAATGACAGGATCAGGAAATCAGTACTAGAATAGATTTATGCAGGGCTTCAATGATGAGATATGCCATGTAAATCTTATAAGTATGTTTGGCTACTCAGTCGATGTGCTATCCATTACAAAATGGCAGTTTTATTTCAGAAATGCACGTCACTCCAGAAATTCACAGACATTTCTGGATTGTATGACCCTTGGCATATTAAATCACAAACACATTGACCTCTGATCCAGTAAATAATGCATCTTTTATATAATGCACTTAGTCACCATCTGTAGAAAATTATGTATACTGTGCCACAAGCTGTAGATTGAATACTAGTAGAGGGGAATTAAAATGAGTTGTCACATAAATTGAATTAAGGTATGATGATGTGCTATATATCAATTCATCCATTAGAAAGTGTCTATGTTATTATCATCAAAAAGTGCTATTTACCTGATTTTACCAACTTCAAATATGACTTCAGCGGTTTAGTAACTAAAACAGATAAATTTTTGAGAGGGACTAGATATCTCTCAGAAAAGAGAAGGAATTGATACTTTTTCACACTTTCCCTGTAACAAGTAGGTACTCTGTAAGCATTTCATCATGCATTACTTGATTAGAACCCCAAGGATAACTCCGTGAAGTCAGCACTTTTATTCCCTTGTTATAGATGAAGAAATTATCCAAGATCCCAAAGATAGTAGATGGAGCTCAATCTCTGTTACAGACACACTTGAGAAGAAAGAGCAATAGAAAAAAAAAAAAAAACAGATTTCTACAAGATGTGTGCCAAGTTTGACAAGGCTCCTTTAAGCATCATTTGGAGGACCTTTTTTTTCCCCATAAACATTGACACCACAGATTGAGATTTTGTTAAATATCACCACCAACTTAAAAGTGAATATTTTATAAATGAAGAGCAATGCTGGCTAACAGATAGCTGAGGTGCTCCTATTGTTTTTTGGCAGTCAGAACCATTTTTGAGTGATTCAGAATTGAGCTTGGAACTCAAGGTACCCTTTCCTGTATTTTTCTATAATTAAACAAAGTGCAAGTGTTTGCAACAGCTGTATTCTAGAGTTTTTTTGGGTAGGGGTACTAAAAAAAAAAAAAGCCTCACTTCCATTGAGTAAATTCTGACTCATAGTGCCCCCCTTTTGGGTTTCTGAGGCGGTAAATCTTTAGGGAAGTAGAATGCCCAGTCTTCCTTCTGCGGAAAGTAGGGGTAAGGGGAAGAAATTATTTTTAAGAGTATAGCATTGTGAGCAAAATAGGAAAGATTCTCTCAGTGTCATGCTAAATAACCAAATGATTCAGAATCAAGGTAAGAAATTAAAGTCAAGGGCACAAATAATTTTCTGCTTTTAATCCTTTATTGATTCTCTTTCTCCTACCACATAAGACTTTGCTCATTACATTACATATATTCGCGAAGTAACTGAATATGGTACATTTTTAACTTTCTTTTAGCTCTACATATTATCCTAAAAAGTTCCTGGGTGGCACAAATGGTTTATGCTTGGCTACCAGGTTGGAGACTTGAAACTGCCTAATGGCACTCTGGAGGAAAGGCCTGCTAATCTACTTCTTTAAGATGACTCCCATTGAAAACCGTATGGAGTACGTTTCTACTCTGACACACATAAGGTGGTCATGAATCAGAATTGACTCAATGCAATGGGCTTTATTAACCTAATATGGAACTTTTTTTAATGTGGTTTAATATAATTACAATAATAGGTGAACTTTATTAAGTACTTACTAGGGCCAGGCCCTGTGCTAAACTGTGCATGTGCATTATCTCATTTAATCTTGATTACAATCCTATGAGGTAAGTAATACAAAGTTAGGCTGATTTCTTAGAGAATAAATCCAAGGCTTAGTAAACTAACTTGCCTAAGATTATGCAGCTAATAAATGGAGAATTTAGAATCCAGGCCCGTTTCTTCTATACTATCATAGCAGACATGCCCCAAGTAATAATCCATTCATAAAGATTCACCATGTTATTGTCTGTATTAATACTAAGATACATAGAATACATATCTGCAGCGCTTTTGCTTTGTATTCATTTATTACACATCTTATCAAATTGACAGAAACTAACAATGACAACAGTTACATTTAGAGTAATCAGGAAAAAAAAGTTATTGAGCACATATGTACATACAGAAACAGGACCATATTTATAAATTCATTTGTAAACTTTAAGGTTTTTTTTTTTGTTGTTGTTGTTGTTTTTGTTTTTGTTCACTACTGAATAACATTGCTGAGGTATTTTGGAAAACTTCAATAACTATCATAAGTGTAAAGATTAGGGACTGGAATTAGAGTAGATGCTTTCCTTTCTTCCAGTTGCTTCTTCCTGGATGAGTTGTCCTCTTCTCCCTTCAATAAACCCAGTTCTTTTGTCATTTATGACATCAGATCCCATTACCCATCTCCTCTCAATGATGTAGTTATTTGAAGAGCTCAATTAATAATAATTTTACACTCTGCAGTCCCTGGGTGGTGCAAATAATATGCACTTGGCTGCTAATAGAAAAGGTGGTGGTTTGAACCCATGGGAGAAAGGCCTGGTGATCTACTTCCTTAAGACTACAACCAAGGACATCTTATGGAGCAGTTCTACTCTGGAGCACAGGGGGTCACCACGAGTCAGAATCGAGTCAACAGCAATGTATTTGGTTCTTTAGAGCCTGGTTCACTGTCCGTTTTACCCATCCACATTTTCATTATTTCAACATGCACAAAGGTACACCATCTAATACTTTCCATCTCAGTTCTTTTACATCCTCAACTCCAAGAATCTTCTTCTCTACCCCATTTCAGCCACTCATTTTTGAAGTCATACCCAGATCTCATCATCTTTAATAACAGAACTATTTCCAAAATCCACTCTTCAACAACATCACACTTTAATTATTTTGGATAAAGGGTTATTAAAATAGTTTGTCCTTTGGCATTAGAATTGGACACTTTCTAGCTCTGATCCCCTGGAAATAGATAAAAGTCGTATGTCAAATATGTTATTATGTCATATTGCTTATGGTAAAACTAAATGAGCCCTGTTTGGTAAATTGCACATGAACTAGAAGGACCTCTAAATGAATTGTAAATGCTTGAGGCGGATGTCATATTTTCGGGCTTCCCTGTGTGTGGTGACTTGTAACTGAGCATATTCCCAGAGGCTATACCTACAGATTTGACACAGGACAAATTGGCTACTGAGAAATGAATCTTTTGACCTTGGGTGATTCCCACATATATCCATTATGATTCTTGTTCTGTGATAGCTTGGTGACAGGGGTTATGAAAGATTCTCCCCTCAGATGGCTGTAAGGATAAGACACAAAAGAGGAGAGCACTTGATGCTGGTCAGCAATAGTTCTTGTTTTGTAACCTTATACGTGAATGTGCTGTGAAATGTGGCCTATGGTAGGCTTCTAAGTCTAAACACCTACTTTATTCTAAGAGAACCCCGTGGGATGTTTTGTAATCATTGTCTTCTCTTGTATCTCATTACTCTGTTGCTATTGCTGTTAGGCACCGTCGAGTCGACTCTGACTCATAGCGACCCTATGCACAGCAGAACAAAACACTGCCTGGTCTTGTGCCAGCCTCATGATCCTTGCTCATTTACTCTAGTATCTCCAATCCAAAATGTGCTTTAACCCAACAGGGTATGCTATCCTAGGCTCATGAAAAATTACCACAAAAATAACTTAAATCCATCTTTGGAGTCAGACAGACCAGGGTTTTACCTTTGTTTTTGTCACATGCTAGCTATGAGTCCTTGAGTAATTTCATTCATTAACTTCTCTTAGCTCACTACGAAACTGTGAGAGTAGAACATACCTTGTGATATTACTGAGGGGCACAAATGGAATAAGTAAATTAGCAATTTATTTGTGTGTGTCTGTCACCTTTGTAATGTTTACAAATGTTAGAACAATAAAAGCAAAAATAAAATAATAACTTATGAAGAATTTAGGAGCTCTAGTGGCACAATGGTTAAATATTTGATTGCTAATCAAAAGGTTAAGGTTCAAATCCATCCAGTAGATCCACAGGAGAAAGACCTTGGTGAAATGCTCCCCAAAAGATTACTATTGTTGTTAGGTGTCATTGAATTGGTTACTACTTATAGCAACCCTATGTAACAAAAGAACTCCATCCTCATAACATACTACACAAAACATTGTTCCACCTCCTACTTTGACGAGTAGCAACTGGGACCTTAAAAGCTTGCAAACATCCATCTAGATGCAATGATGGGTCTCTCC
>NW_006922021.1:1326717-1327864 GCF_000298275.1 Orycteropus afer afer
CATGGAGGGATGGACACAGGGAAGAGGTGACTGTTGCGAGGAAGTGGGAGGGGAGCTGTTGCATTGTGGTGAATCGTGGTCAATGTCATGAGGCAAAGTGAACTGCTGTATGGAAAGTGAATTTGCTCTGTAAATTTTCACCCAAATCACACACACAAAAAAAGAACGCCATCCTGTACTATCCTCATGATCATTGCTATGTGTGAGCTCATTGTGTCAGTCCATCTCTCTGAAAGTCTTCCTCTTTTTTGCTGACCCTCTATTTTACCAAGCATGATCTCCTTCTCCAGCGACTGGTCCCTTCTGTTAACAAGTCGAAAGTATGTAAGACCAAATCTCACCATGTTCATGTCTAAAGAGAATTCTGGCTGTAGCTCTACCAGGACAGATTTATTCATTCTTCTGGCAGTCCAATAGTATATACAATATTTTTGCCAACAGCAAAATACAAAAGTATCTATACTTTTCCAGTCTTCCTTATTTATTGTTCAGCTTTCACATGAGTATGAGGCAATGAAAATGCCATGGCTTGGGTCAGGTGCACCTTAGTCCTGAAAGTGACATGTTTGCTTTTTGATATATTAAAGAAGTCTTTTGCAGAAGATTTACCCAATGCAATATGTTGTTTGATTTGGCAACTGCTGCTCCCATGGGCATTGATTATGGATCCAAATAAAATGAATTCCTTGGCAACTGCAATCTTTGCTGCATTTATCATAATGTTGCTTTTTCGTCCAGTTGTGAGGATTTATGTTTTCTTTATGTTGAGGTGTAATCTGTTCGAAGTCTGTAGTCTATGATCTTCATCAGTAAGTGTTCCAGTCCTTTTGGCTTTCAGCAAGCAAGATTGTGTCATCTGCATATGGCAGGTTGTTAACAAGTCTTCCTCCAGTCCTGATGCCCCATTCTTTTTATATAGTTCACCTTCTCGGATTATTTCCTCAGCATACAGAATGAATAATATAATGAAGGGATACAACTCTGATGTACACCTTTCCTGACTGTAAACCATACAGTATCTCCTTGTTCTATTCAAAAAATGGCTCTTAAGATGGCGGACTAGGCAGAAGGATTGCACAGACCCTCTTCAACAAAGAAAAGGGAAACCAATTAACACAGACACAGAAGATAATCTTGGACCCCTGAG
>NW_006922021.1:1336570-1341504 GCF_000298275.1 Orycteropus afer afer
AAGTGTCTGGAATTGCCATTCTTTGAAATATTATTCATAATTTGTTATTTTCCACACAATTGAATGCCTTAGCATCGTCAATAAAACACAGGTAAATATCTTTCTGGTTTTCTCTGTTTTCAGCCAAAATCCATGTGACATCAGTAATGATATCCCTCATTCCATGTCCTCTTCTGAATCTGGCTTGAATTTCTTGCAGTTCCCTGTCAATGTACTACTGCAACAATTTGTGAACTATCTTCAGCAAAACCCATTACAGCCAAGAAAATCCTATGTTGTGGTTCTACTCTGTCACATGGGCTGCTATGGGTCAAAAATCAACACAACGGCACCCAACAAGAACAACAGTGGTGCTTGGTATGTAATAATGTTCTGAAATACTTTCTACTAGTACCGTTTTATAGTGAAGGTAGAGTATAACAACATCTGTGTTACAAGAATCTTAAATGGAGAGAAGATTGAGATTGTCAAAGAATTCACACTGCTTGGTTCTATAATCGATGCCAATGGAAGCAGCAGTCAGGACATTAGATGACGTGTAGCACTGGGCAGGTTGGCCATGAAGTAACTCTTTCGAGTGCTGAGGAGCAAGGATATCTCCTTGAGGACTAAGGTGTGCCTGACACAAGCCATGATATTTTCAATCGTCTTGTATGCATGTGAGAGCTGGACAATGAATAAGGAAGACTGAAGAAGAGTTGATGCTTTTGAGTTGTGGTGCTGGTGAAGAATGCTGAAAGTTCCATGGAATGCTAAAAGAACTAACAGATCTATCCTGGAAGAAGTGCAGCTGAAATGCTCCTTGGAAGTGAGAATAGTCAGACTTCATCCTACCTACTTTGGTCATGCTGTCAGAAGGGACCATTCTCTGGAGAAGGATGTCATGCTTGGTAAGGTGGAGGGTTGATGAAAGAGGGGAAGGCCTTCAATGAGATGGATTGACACGGTGGCTGAGACAATGAGCTCAAGTATAGCAAGGATCATGGAGCTGTCATGGGATTGGACGGTGTTTCATTCTGCTGTGCATGGGGTCTCTATGAGTTGGAAACGACTCAATGGCACCCAACAACAACAATAGTCAAGGTACTATTTCACATTTAAAGGAAACATCAATGAGATGGATCACTATGCCAAATTTTACTATGAAAATCTCCATAATTTTTTTGCAAATGAAAATCAGCATAAAGAAAAGGTTTCTACTTCTGAGTATTCTTAGTGAACACGGGGACTGAATGGTGTTTTTAACAAAGACTGTTAATGAAGACAATGAATGTATCTGAGGGTGCCTGTTAAATTGGGCTTTTAGCTACTCCTGAAAGAATGGACTTAATTAAAGGCAATAATGGAGGTTTCACTATTGCGAGAGCCTTTAAAAAATGGACTATGCATCTTTCAGTTCCACATAAATTTTGAGCTCCTTTTGTGAAAAAAAAGATACCGACTAAGTGACTGGGCATGTTACTGAATCACTTCTAGTCTTATTTTTCTAATTAATTAAATGAAGAAAATAAATTTTATTAGTATTTGGTGAACACTAAATGCTTAATTGCATATGAAAAATATTTTTGACTAAAAAGACTTCACTAGTATTGAAATGCTGATAACTACAATATAAAAAGATGTTTATAACACATTCCCTGTCCTAAAGAACCTTCTTCTTTTAGAAGAATAAAACACCAAAGTGATAATGAATAAATGCAATTACAGTTCAAAGTATTGGATATACTGTGGTCTACTAAAATAATCAACATGTCCATCTTAGAAGAAATGCAACTAGGATATTTCTTAGAGGAAAGGATGGCATGACTTGATCTTGCTTACTTTGGACACATCATCAGAAAAGACTAATCACCAGAAAAGGACATTATTTTTGGTAAAGTGTCAGCGAACACAGTGGGAAAAAACCTCTATGAGATGTGTTGACACAATAGCCACAACAATAGATTTAAACATAATCAGAGATGACCAAGGTGATACAGTAGGACCTGACAACATAGCCTTCTGTTATACATAAGGTCACCTACTTGAGGGCTTCTAACAATGACAAATGCAAAATATGATACATATGATAATAAAGAGCTAGGAAATATTTCACAATGATTAATATCTAAGTTTCCTTTAACTTAAGGTTAATATGACATGTATACTCAATATTAGAAAGAACTCATATTTCTCCCACTACATGCTTTCTATTCACATTCTAAATGAATAGGATGGAAGGCCTAACTAGGATTGATCCTTATGAGAGCAATTTCTTCCCAAAAACCAGAAAACAAAACAAAAATACACAAAAGAGTCATGAGAAACTGTGTCCACGTTTTATCTGTAATTCTTCTATAGTGCACATTCCCTTCTTGTGTTCAGTTTAAATGTTTATCCTATGATTCAATTTCTGGAACAGAGAGGATGATTAAATAATTTTGTAAGGACTTATTTGAATGATGAGCAAGGCTATCCTTTTCATGTCCTTTAACTGCTACTGGAGTCAAGTACAAACGTAATAGTCCACACTCTCTGACAGAGATTTCCATATGCTAAAGATCTTAATTTGCTCAATGAGGTCAAAATAAGTAATTTACTTTATAATCAGGTATGATAATGACACAAATGGCAAGTTTATTTTGGAAATGCTAAAGGTAGGCCAATAGCTCTGTATTTAAACAGTCTGAAATGCTGCTTTTACACTTAAAGATATTAGTTGTTCTTTTTGTTTTACCTGTACATGAAATATCCTGCTTGCTTCAGTACTATTGTAAAACTTAAGCAGGATAATGAACAAGACAGCTCCTGGTAAATTATGTATTGACATCTGGGCATTCCTTTCTGTGTGGTGATGGACATCTTAGAGTCACATGATCATCAGTGTCGGGTTACCTGATAACAAGGTAAGCACACACTTACTTGTGCTGATTTACTAATCTGTAGTGAACAATTTCACATTTTTTTCACTGCATCAATGGTTCGGCTTCTAAGTATGATTAGCATCTGTCTCTCCCCCAAACCCACAGCACTGTCCTATAGAATAAAATTCTCTTCAAATTTCAAATCCCTGAGAAAAATGCAATACCAGCAAGCAAGGTCAGCATGGACTTCCTTGTGCTTACTTACTAATCTGAAGTGAGCAGTTTCACATGTTTTTCACCACATCATAGATGTGTATATGTGAGAGGAATACCCTCAACAACATCAATTGACACAGTGGCTGCAACAATGGGCTCAAATATACCAGCAATTGTGAAGAAGGTGCCCACCAGACAGTGTTTTGTTCTGTTGTACACGGGGTAACCATGATTTGGAACCTACTCAATGGCACCTAACAACAAGCATCTTACTTTATATAGTATCTTCATATCATCTACTGCACAGTGCTCTGTGCATGGGAGAGACTTTGATTTTATAGGAAGGTACTCTCCTTGCTAATTGGGTAACCTGACAATGATAAGCATGTGACTCTAAGATGTTCATCACTACGTAGATAGAGATGCACAGATATTTCACTTGCTTCTTGTATCACAGTTTCTCTTAGCCCCATCTTGGCCTTCTTTCCACTCCAATGCATGACTAAATTTAAACAATCAGAAATACTACTTTTATACTCAAGGATATTAGTTGTTCTTCTTGTTCTTACTTGTACATGAAATATCCTGTTTGCCTCAGTACTATTGTAAGCCTCAAGCAGGAAAATGAACAAGAACGCTCCTGGTAAATTATATAATGACACCAGAAAACCCAAATCTGTTCTGTACAGTGGATTCTGACTTATAGAGACCTTGTAGGAGAGCATAGAACTGTCCCATGGGTTTCCAAGGCCGTAAATCTTTTCAGAAGCAGACTGACACATCTTTCTCCCACAGAGCAGCTGGTGGGTTCACACTACTGACCTTTCAGTTAGCAGCCAAACTCTAACCACTGTGCAACCAGAGCTCCATATATAATGCATGCCTAAGTCATAATTACACTGGATGAAAAGTCTTTAAAGCATGATCATATCTGTTTTGTTCAATCCTATATTCCCCGGAGTAGCTCTGGTGGCGTAGTGCCTAAGGCACCTGACTGCTAACTAGAAGGCTGATGGTTCAAAACCATCAGCTGCTCCTCAGAAGGAATATTGGGTAATATATTTCTGTAGTATTACTGCCTTAGAAACCCAAGGAGGGGTCACTAAGAGTCGGATCCAACTCAATGGCAGTGATTTTGGTTTTGGTTTTGGTTTTGTATTCCCAGGACCTTGCACAATGGCAGTCACCAAAAAATGTCACAATAAATATTTATAGAAATATACTACAACTTTACCTAAAGCTCTATACAGATTTAAATACTGAATTTGATTCTCGTACCTTCCTGAATAGTAGGCAGAACATTTATTCTTTTTCATACTATTACAGAAAAAGAATCAGAAGGTCACGGATATTTCAGGGTCATATGTGGGTCACACTGGAACTTAAAAGAAAGCTTCTGACCCCAAATACAGCACACATGCTACTGTACTCTACTTTCCTTTACATTCTGATGCCAATCCAATTGCTCTTGCCTCTAAATCTGTATGTTGTTGTTGTTGTTAGGTGCCGTAGAGTCATTTCCAACTCATAGCGACCCCATGCACAGCAGAACGAAATATAACCTGATCCCACACCAGCTCTATGATCCTTGCTATACTTGAGCCCATAGTCGAAGCCACCATGTCAATCCATCTCATTGAAGGCCTTCCCCTCTTTCGTCGACCCTCCACCTTACCAAGCATGACATCCTTCTCCAAGGAATGGCCCCTCTGACAACATGACCAAAGTAGGTGAGACGAAGTCTGGCCATTCTCACTTCCAAGGAGCATTTCAGCTGCACTTCCTCCAGGACACATCTGTTAGTTCTTTTAGCAGTCCATGGTACTTTCAGCATTCTTTGCCAGCACCACAAGTCAAAAGCATCAATTCTTCTTC
>NW_006922021.1:1343986-1345284 GCF_000298275.1 Orycteropus afer afer
CATTTCAGCTCACTAATGGTGAGGATATCAGTCTTTATGTGTTCCATTTCATTTTTGACTACTTCCAATTTTCCTAGATTCATACTTCGTACATTCCATGTTCTGATTATTAATGGATGTTTGCAGCTATTTCTCCTCAATTTGAGTCGTGCCACACCAGCAAATGGAGGTCTCAAAAGCTTTACCTTACCCATATGAGTAAGGCTGGTTTTACTCTGATGATGCAGCTCTTTCCCAGTCCTTTTTTGAGACCCTTCTAACCTAAGTGACTCATCCTCCTACTCTGCATTGGACAATGTTTCTGGACTATTCAGAAAGTTGTACACTAATGTATCAGACAGTGTTTCTCTGCTATTCATAAGGTTTTCCCTGGTCAGTTCTTTGAGAAGTGGATGGCCTCTTACTTCTTCCTAGTCTGTATCAGTCTGCAAGCCATGCTGATACCTGTGTACCATGTGCACTCCGCTGGGTTTGAAACACCAGTGGCACAGCCTCCAGACTCACAGCAACACGTCATCACAGTGTGACAAACCGAAAGACAAGTTTGTCTCCCTTAGCTTGTCAGAACCTCTCCAACCTCCCCTTACCTGGATCCCTACTGCTGCCTCCTCATTCTGTCCTGGTTCCCCTTACCTTTTTCTGTCCTTTCCCTTGCTTTCCTGCCTTGCCTCTTGTGGGGCTTGGCTTGGGTTCCTTCCCCTCACCTGGATCCCTGCAGCTGGCTCCTCCTTAAATCTGTATAAAGTACATTAAAATCAATGGCTCTTTAAGTTGTGTGATAATCTCTGCCTCCACATCTCCATCTTCTGGGCAGTTTTGCAATTGTATTACCTGATACAGCTACAGTTCTTGCTACATTTCAAGAGGTTTCAAAGTTTGTGTAATTCAGGTTTAAGCACGGCTTTGCCATTAACTACTTGTGTGACTTTAGTAAGTTAATTAGCCTCTTTGGATTACTGATTTAAAGAAAAAAAAAAAAGCAAGAGGGTTGCCCTATATAGTTATTCAGATCCTTTTCAAATCTAAAATTACATTATTGTCTGTCTTTATTGATCACATCTATTTTCCTACTTCAAAGGATTATTGGTATACAATGAGTCCGGGAGCAATTAGATAATGTGACAATTTGTGCTAAACCAGTTTTTTTGCTCTGTCATTTTCACACCCAACCATATTAATTATTTCTATGGTATATATTTTCAATGTCAGATGAGGTAGGTCATGAGATACCTAATTTTATCCACCTGATGTCAATTATTCCAGAACTCTGTTATTATGCTTCAAGTTAGGTATCTTTG
>NW_006922021.1:1346569-1367462 GCF_000298275.1 Orycteropus afer afer
CTGGAGAAGGATATCATGCTTGGTAAAGTGGAGGGTCAATGAAAAAGGAGAAGGCTTTCAACAAGGTGGATTGACACAGTGGCTACAATGATGGGCTCAGGTATAGCAAGGATTGTGAGGTTGGCACAGGACCAGGCCATGTTTCATTCTACTGTATATAGGCTCTCTATGAGTCGGAGACAACTCAATGGTGCCTAACAACAATAACAACAACATACTTTATATACGACAAAAAAAAAATAAAAAAACCTCACTACCCTCAAGTCGATTCCAACTCATAGCAACCCCTCCTTGGGTTTCTGAAGTGGTATCTCTATGGAAGTAGATTACTCTTCCTTCCAAGAAATGGCTGGTGGGTTTGAACCACCAGCCTTCTGGTTAGTCATTACATGCCTTAGGCACTACACCACCAGAGCTCCTACTGTATATATACACACATATATGTATGTGTGTATATGTATACATGCCTATGTGTATGTGTGTATATTCATGTATGCTATGAGTCAGGCTCTCAAATGGAGGAATAATTGAGTAGAATTATTTTTAAAATCTCTTATATGAGTTCTGGCAAGACAGTAGCATAGGCAGGCAAGCTACACAGACCCTCTGCAAAAAAGGAATGTGAAACCAATTGAAACTAGTACAGAAGATGATCCTGGAACCTTGAGCTTTGAAGGGAAGGATAAAGAAATGAATTAAATATCAACTAGTAGAAGAACCTGAATGAAAACAGTGAGTAAGGAGACAAGCAGAGCTGCGGACTGCTGGCTGTCCTGAGGGCACAGCCATTTTGAATATTTCCCCATAGCAACCAAAGAATTGGCTCTGCTCACCAAGGCTGCATTGGCAACGACTGCATTGGTGCCTGGCGACCAGAAGGGAGAACAGTGAAGAAGGGGACAGGCAGAGCTGTAGACTGCCAGTGGCTGTACTGAGGAAGCAGCCATGTTAGATGTTTGCAAGTGGCTAGCCCAGCCATTTTGAGTGTGTGCAGGTGGCATTCTTGCTGGGACTGTGACCTGGGAGTGGATTCCACTTGCCAAGGCCAGCATGGACAACCACACTGGAGAATGATGACTGGAGAGGTATGGTATTCCTCTTGTTACTCTTGTGCCATGTACAATGTGCCATGTTGGTAAACAGGGGTGTGGCTATCCCCCAGCCTCCACCCAGCTTCTTGACCTATGGGGGTTCCATCCCAGTCTGTGTCCTGACAGAGCCTTGGTGCTATGCCCCGACCTCCACAGTTTTGCTTTTGTTTGTTTGCTTTTAATTACTCTTTTTATCTTCCCCCTTTCTTCTTTTTTTGTTTCTTTTCTTTTCCTGTCCCTGGTTCTTGTTTTATTTATTTATTTTATCTTCCTTTTTCCTGGTTCCTGTCTCTTGCTTTCTTTTGGTTTTCCCCATCCCTTGTTTTTCCTTTTGAAGTCTTTCCTATTCTTTCACACTTACTCTTTTCTCTCATTCTTCCCTCCCCAGATATTGTGGCTCCCCTCCCCTTTTCTCATTATCTTTCTTTTGTCTTTTTAAAATATATTTTGAAAGTTTTTCTTCTTCTTTATTGCTTTTCTCTTTTTTGTGTGTGACTGTTCCTCTTTGTTTATGTGGTTTGAGTTTTTTGTTCTTTTTTTTTGGTGGGTTTTTTATTTTTATTTTTGTCTAACTAAGTGGGAGACAGCAACTTTCCCACACAGACCAACCATACCTGCACCACTTGCAGCCCCAACCACTGAGTGTGGGCCAACACTTGCATTTGCACCAACTGACCAATGATGGACAGTGGCCAATATCAGCTTGACTTAGTTGGGGGTGCTCAACTGCTCCTTACGAACAGCTAACAGAGTTCTGTGCACACTCTCATTCTCTATCACACTTACCAGCTAACAGGAGGTGAGCACCTAAGTGCTAACAACTATCAAATAGAGGAGCACAGTACTTCTTACACAGTAATATCAAAACAAAATAAAAGGGAAAAAAACATCTTGAGTGAATCACACCAAAATACAACCAAAAATTAAACATAAATACAACAAAACCATAATGTCTCGAGAAAACAGACCATCACAGTCCACAAAAAAACAGCAAGGTAAGGTAGCAGAAACAAGAGACCAGGATCCAAACCCAGAAAACATTACTGAGGAAGAAGCAGCATTGGAACTCCCAGATAAGGAATTCAAAAAATTATATTTGGGTACCTTCAACAGATCAAGGAAAATACTGACAAAATTAAGGAAAACACAGACAAAACTCAAGAACAATTTAGGAAAACAATGCAAGGACAAATTGTCAAAATAAACAAAAAATAGAAAAAAATACAAAAGCAACAAACAGAAATCCAGAAGATTAATATTAAGATTTCAGAAATAGATAACACATCATCATCAATGTCCCTGAGCTGTAAATGCAGATGTTGTTTTGTTGGAGAATGTCTTGTCATATATGTTTTCACCACAATAAAAGTTTTTTTTTTTTTTTAAGAGACAAGGGATAGACATTACAATTTAGAGAGTTAATATAAATTTTCCAGCTTATTTGTTGCTAGGAAATATAAATTTAGACAATAATAGATCCTATTTTTCACCCATGCACTGAAATAATTTGAAAAAATTTTTATTATCAAATGAAACAAAAACTCTTATACAAATCCTGCCATCTGGTAATTCACCAAAATGTACATTGCATTTGCCATCTGACTTACATTCATGGAATATAAAAATAGTACTGCATTACTCTTAAAAAGTGAAACAAACTTCTACTACATTGGTTATGATACAGGTTTTCAGAGACAGTCATGGCTGTAGCATATATCAGTAATATTTGGTATCTATTTTTCTATGTTTGTAAAATTAATGCAAACACTAATTGGCCTCTTTGAAAAAATACTCTCTGTATGTGGTAGAGTAGCGTGAAAGGCTTTTGAATGTGCCTATGATCTATAGTCTTATGATTGTGAAATAATAAAACAGCTTATGATTGATGAAGCCACAGGGCCTGAAGAACTTCCACAGAATGCAGAAGAGAAAAAACTGTGGCAAGAAGGCATAATGATGATGAATTTGTCAAGACATTTTTTCCCCTTTGTGGTACACAGGGTACAACCATTATTCTTATAAATGGGAATTTCATCACAGTTCTGGTCACTGTGGTAATATCACTTCAACCTTGGTGACAACACACACACACACACATGCACACACACCCCAACCTCAATCCTCTAAAAGAAAGGGACCAAGAATCCTATATCTAAGATCTTTCTATTGGTACAAACAAATTTTAATTGGAAGCAGTATTTTTATGTGTGTGCTTTCTCCCCTCACTTTTATATCTGCAGACAATTTCAATTAGAATAATCCTGAGCTGCAAAGAAATCATAAATTTCTACTTTGAAATGCCAGAGAGTTTTCAAATGCTAGCATTGAGACAGGTACGTGACCATAATAGTCTATCTTGTTACTTAACTGAATCTTCAGGCTGTGGACTGATTCAGAAGGAAATTAAAGCAAGAGAACTATTACTCTTACTGTATTCTCATTCCTTCTCTCACACTCTAGCAGGGTGTGTTTACATTAAGGAACTACGAGAAGTCCAGCATGAAGAAGGTAATTAAGAATGGGGCCCAACTTCCTTGGAATGGCTGCTGGTCAGGGATCATGATGTGCCTTAGCAAACCTTTTGAATTGGAAATTGATATGTGAGTTAATTTTATAAGGTCTTAAATAGAAGTTAAAATGACTGTCTTGTTCTTTTCTGAGTTGGGTCAATCTGCTAAACATATTAAGCAATTCTTCCAGTTGGTCATTTTGCCCCCATTGCTTCCACAGGGTAAAACTGGCAGAATAAAAGAAGGATTGAAGGAGTGAGAAATTTTCCTGCTGAAACTAGAAAGCATAAGCCCAGATACGACCCTTGTTCTTATACCTGCTCTCCACTAACCTACACCAAAAAAAAAAATAAATAAATAATAATAATAATAAAATAAAACATCACTGCTGTTGAGTCTGATTCAACTGGTAGCGACCCCTCCTTGGGTTCCCGAGGCGGTATTACTATGGTAGTAGATTGCCCAATAATCCTTCCAGGAGTGGCTGGTGGGTTTGAACCACCAGCCTTCTGGTCAGCAGTCAAATGCCTTAGGCACTACGCCACTAACCTAAGAGATCCTAAAGTGAATTCATCTTTAAGTCTTAGTCCAAGTATATAAAGGTGTTCAAAATATTCTATTCAATTAATAAATTAGTAAGAAAAGCAGAGCTAACTCTAGGCAATAAACCAAACCAAACCCACTGCCGTGGAGTGGGATCTGACTCATAGCAATCCTTCCTTGGGTTTCCAAGGTGATATCACTATGGAAGTAGATTGCCCAACTTTCCTTCCAAGGAGTGACTCTAGGCAATATTTCCTGTTAAATTCATTCATTTACAAATATTGACACATAATATGGTATTTAGTGCATAGCCATGAAAAGAGCCAAAATTCTTGTCTTAATGGAGTTCACATTCTAATTGTAGGAGACAAAAACAAGAACTATAGTAAGTTCATGGGTGATAAATGCTAAGTGTAGTATATAAGTCCAAACTGGCAAGTTCAATATTATTCTTTCTTACTCTATCAGAGACAAATGGGATAAATATATCAATCAAAACCTTTTTTTATTATAAGCTTTCCTATTCCTACTTAAGGGAGCTCTGGTAGCATAGTGGCTAAGACACTTGCCTGCTAACCAGATGGCTGGCGGTTCAAACCCACCAGCTACTCCTCGGAAGGAAGGTTGGGCAATCCTACTTCCGTAGTGATACTGCCTCGGAAACCCAAGGAGGGGTCGCTATGAGTCGGGGCCGACTCGACGGCACATAACAACAACAACAACAACAACATTCCTACTTAAAAGATACCATGCAAGGCTTCAAGAAAAACTATTGACATTGAAATTTTTAAACACAGAAATGAAAAAGTATTGTCTGCAAAACTGTTGGATGAGTTCTTTCTTCACTAGCACAGTTTCAGTTTGGTTAATATTAGTATATTCCCTAACGATTTTGGTGAATTTATTAGCTATTGATTGTCTGCTGTCTTTCACCATGCATATTTGACACTGTCAATCTGCTCCAAAGAAATCGGTCATCTATAGACAATAGAGATGTGGCATTTGCAAATTAAAGATGCATTTCCTCCTTTAGAACAATGGGATATTTACAAATATACCTCCAGGGTAATAAATGCATAAATGAACAATGATTAATTGTATCATATTATCTCCTGAATATTACATTTCCTACACAAAAGATACAATGCCTAAATTTTGCTCATCATCAGAGCATTATGCAGAAATATTTGGTTCCTTACTTTTATTTTTTCCCATTCCTCACTATGAAGGGCATGGTCAAAGAGTGGAGGTAAATTCAATAGAAAATAAGGAGAGAGTTATACTTTAAGAGGAAGGATAAAAGCAATAGTGTGTCAAAATAATTTTAAAAGCATCATCAACACTTCACACTGTTTTATTTCCCCCTGATATTTCTTATAAAGAAATGTAGCATCTTCACAATTGATTCTGCCTTTAGGACTCATGTTTGTAAATTTTATTGAGATTGCTTTGCAAATAGCCTTTGATGACTTCTGGAAGAAAATGTCTTATGAGCTTAGTCTAAGAGAACAGTAACAATCAATATCCAAGAAAACAAGCAAAGAAACATTACACATACACAAATGCACATGCACACACATACAGATACACATATATATGTGGGAATTCCCTTCCATGAATATATGAATATAAGGAGCTCTGGGGATGCAGTGTCTAAGGCATTTGACTGCTAACCAGGTTCATGGTTCAAATCCACCATCCACTCCGCGGAAGTAAGATGGGACAATCTACTTCCATAAAGATGTACTGCCTTGGAAACCCAATGGGGGTCACTTTGAGTCGGAATCCACTCGGTGGCAGTGGGTTTGGCTTTTTGTTTTTAATATATGAATTATTGTTGTTGTGATGTGCCCTCGAGTCGGACCCGACTCATAGCGACCCCTCCTTGGGTTTCTGAGGCAGTATCACTACGGAAATAGATTGCCCCAATATATATGAATATATACTAATATTGATGAAAAGTTTTGTTTTACAAATCGAAAATAAACATTGTTCACTCTTGCATTTCACTTAATCCACCTATGCTCAGCAACTATAAATAACATAATGTTTCAATACGTGTTTGTCACCTATATCCTCATCTGTAAAACAGGAGTAATAGTTGTACATATATCAACAGTAAATTGTGAGACTACTTTGAGATAGTTTATAAAGTGCTTGGCATACAGGAAATGTTCAGTAGAGGACACATTATTATTATTATCATCATCATCATCATCATTTTAATTAGCATCATTTAATTGTATCACACATAAACTATCTCGAGTCTCCAGAATTCATTGGTTGGTGGTTTATTCTCACCATTTTCTGCTCTATTATTTTTCTTTTTAGAAACTCCTCCTACCTTCCATTCCCTTCTGCCATTCTTTTCCCCTTGGCTATTATCATGCTTCATAAAATGTTCTATGAAGGCAAGAAAAAATTTGAAGAATTTCTCATATGACACCAAGCTTTTTGGACATCTTAGTTTTCCTCCTTTTTCTAGGACTGCATGGAGACGCAAGGTAAATGGATAACCATAGAAAACTGCTGCTGCCCTTCTGTGGTTGGTTGCAAAAGACGGCAACTAAGTTTACTTGGAAAATATATAAGTGCTCATTCCAGAGTTTCTTTAACACTGTCATGAGAGTGGATCCAATGCCAGTTAGGAAAATGATTGTCCTCAATATTGACTTGCTTTGAAATGGTACCTACAGGATGCTACTAGAGAAACCTTGACTTTTTATTATTAAATATATCTAATAATTTAAACATCAAAATATGTTCTAAACATTAAAAATATTAAATATGAAGAGATGAAATTTTGATATTTCTTTTCTTTCCCATATTCTTGTACATGTCTTTTAAATGTTAGTCTGTTATTATCCAGTTACTGCAGGAAATTGATAGCTTTACCTAGCTGTCAACAGTCAATTCTCCTATTTAAATATTTGTCGGTGATGCTAAGATGGAGTGTAACAATTGGAGAACTATTTGTGGAAGAGCCAGATTGAACCACTGACATTTTTTTGCTTTCTAGTGAAATCACTGGTGTCATTCTAACATCATACAGTGATCTGTGACAAGCTCTCTTAATATAAAATAAAATAAAAAAAATTTTTAAAGAGTTAAGCCAGGTTTGGAAGTAATGATGTTAAGATATTTTAATATATTATAATTATCTCAGGGAACAACTGATACCTTGTGTATGTGTGTTTGTGTGTGTATATGTGTGCGCGCATATGAAAATGTAAAGTAACAAGGTATGAAAGAATATAAAAGAAAATATATATGTAAATTTTAAGGACTAGTAACATGTACAGATGAAAATTGCTGCTGTGATTTTTATTGAAAAAGCTAAAGAAAATAACCCACACTTAACAGTTCCTTTGTAGAGTACTTGTTAAAAATCAACAAACACATTAGAGTAACCTATTCAATATACTAAGTTAGTAGATTCAGGTCCATTTACTTTCAAAGAGCAAAGTGACTTATAAATGGCCATGAATTACATACAATAACGTTTTAACTGTTAGTTTTGGCAAACCAATAGTG
The DNA here is from genome assembly GCF_000298275.1 of Orycteropus afer afer. Lineage (NCBI taxonomy): Eukaryota > Metazoa > Chordata > Mammalia > Tubulidentata > Orycteropodidae > Orycteropus > Orycteropus afer. The sequence continues at coordinate 1,354,248 of NW_006922021.1, forward strand.
CTTGCTCTTTGCTAAACATACACAGAACATTTAAAAAGTCACTGAAAAGAAAGTATTTATCTTTCAAACCATTTAAGATTTCAGCTATATTAATTACTACCAAACCAAAAACGAAACTCACTGCCTTAGAGTCGGATGCAACCCATAGCGACCCCTCCTTGGGTTTCCGAGGCAGTATCACTATGGAAGTAGATCGCCCAATCTTCCTTTCGAGGAGTGGCTGGTGGGTTTGAACTGCCAACCTTCTGGTTAGCAGTCAAATGCCTTAGGCACTATGCCACCAGAGCTCCTATATTAATTAGTAAATAGTCATCAAGTACAATAGACAATTTACAGTTTAAATTATTCTCATTTAAAAGTAGTGATTTTATCCATGCTTATATTTATCTGTTTATCTACTTAAAGAATTTAAGTGAAGAAAGAAGAAAATCTTGAGACATTTTTAGAACAATTTCAGCTTAATTCAGATATGGTACCACCTGTTGAGTATGGTTCTTATACTGTCTAAGGGAAAAAACAAATATCTATGGAGTGCTTTGCAATTTTTACCTAAATAGTAAAGCAAAAACACAAACAAACTCATTGCTCTCAAGTCAATTCCTGATGGGTGTTATTTCTATTACTTCAATTTTTTCACAAAGAATCAGCCTTAAACATATTATATGTTGAATGAATATAAAATGTATTAATATTTTAACATCTGTGCAGAGATGGGGAGAATAAAAAGAAACTCATACTTGATGCAATGTTTTGACATGTGTGTATGTATTTATTTAATTTTTATGTTTCATTTCTTTTGAAAAACAGAAATAATCTTAGTCCTTATATGTTCTAGTGGCTGAGAGCAAGGTAAGAAGTGTAGAGTAGGCTAACAGATTTTACCATTATGTGAAATTGACAACATGAAGTGCACCAAGGACTTGAGATTCAACTCACCACATAGCCTATGATTAAGTAGGTTCCTGCCTTCACAATACTAAAGACACTAAAAGGCCAGTTCTGATACAGAAAGCAGATTCTTGTGTTAAGCAAGCATATACTTCTTGCCAGCTATGTAATACTGGATAATCTCCCCACACTATGACTGCCTCAGTTTTCTCATAACAATAATTCCCATGCCTATAGTTTCCAATATTGTTGAGCATTTACTAATACACCTCAAGCACTGTCCTAAGCATTTTCCACACATTATCCCATTGAATAATCAAAGCAACCTCATAAGGTCATTACTGATAAAAAGTCCCTTATTGAAGGCAAAGAAACTAGGTTAAGTAACTTGTTCTAGATCACAGAGTGAATGTCCTAATTAGGATTCCTATTTAGATGTCAGAATGAAGTGTCCAAACTACAAAACACCATGCTATATGATTATGTAGTGACAGTCCTTTGGCAATTTAAAGATGTATACAAATGTATTATTATTATTTTACTAGAACCAAATCATGCAGTGAAGAGAACATTCTGCAAACAAACTCTTTGGTTTGCTACTGCAGGAAATTTAAAACTTATAAAGAGGTATGCTACCATCACAAAGCTAACAGAAAGCTGTGAGGGAAGGGATATTTGATTAAAAAATCTGTAGTACCGGGTTCTAGTCCAGCTATCGCATTAAAGAGATGCAGGCATTAATAAAACGTCTTTAGGCAATGTCTTTGAAATCTTTGTAAAGATCTCAGGATTTGCATAAACCATTTGCTTGCATGCCCTCTAGAGTTTGGTTAATGAACTCACAAAGCAAAAATAAATAAATAATTGAAACGTATATCAAGGTTCTACAGATTTATAGGAAATATAGACCACAGAGAAACACATTAAACTACATCTTAAGGATGTAATCAATAAAAATCTGATCATGAGAAAGTTTATAAGATGACATTAATTCTGCAACAAATCAATTGCTTGGGAGAGGGAGGGAAGATGGAGGAAGACATATAGATTAACAGAGATTTAAAACAGAAATCATCCAACCACAATGCATAGACCTTAATGGATCCTATAATTTTTACCAAACAATTACATATTTGAATATTGTCTTGATATTAAGAAATGACCACAGTGTCGAATGGACTCAATGGCAGTGAGTTTTTTTTTGAGTTTGCTATTATTTCAGGTGTGATAATAATTTTATTTTATGTTTATGCTAAAGAAAGAAGAATTCTGCCTGTGTATGTGTGTGTGTGCACGTGCATACAGTGTTATCTATGTGTAAAATAATATGGTGACTAAGATTTACTTCAAATGAATGTTACTGTTGTTGTTAGTTGATGTTGAGTAGATTCCAACTCATGGTGACCCGTGTGTGCAGAGTAGAACTGCTCCATGGGGCTTTCTGAAGCCGATAGCCAGGTCTGTCTTCCAGGACACCTCTGGGGGGTCCAAATAGACAAACTTTTAGCCAGTAGTTGAGCACTTAACTGTTTGCACAGTTAAGGGAGTATTGAGAAGAATTCACCAGAGGTAAAAACAGAACATGAGTGAGGAGGGGTTGGCGATAAGCCATGGGTTGGTGGTTGTTGGGGTTGTGTGAAAGGTTGATTCATTTTTTTTTTATTCCACGTATGTGTATGTTTGAAATTCTCCCAAAGAATACATTTTAAAGAAGACAATAGGCCCAGAGAATTAGAAAACCATCACACAAGAAGCCTGAGATAGGAGACTCATTGGTAAAGAGGGTTTGGAGAAGGGGTCTTGAATTTAGTGCCATTCTTTGACTCCCGTGGGAAAGGAACACCATCTTGTGGTTTGTGCTAGATGCTAGGTAGACACACTAAAACCCTATCAACTGCCATGGAAATGATTCTGACTCACAGCGACACTACAGGACAGAGTAGACAGTGCCCCCAGAGGGTTCCTAAGACTGTAATCTTTATGAAAGCAGACGGTCACAACTTTCATCTGAGAGAGGATAGAAACTGAGTGTGGGAACAAAGGCCAACTGGTAAAAGGAGCATGACCATCCATGAATCTTCAGGGAGAAGAAAGAACAAGGAAACTTCCTGATCAGTAGAGTTAACTATAAGGTGAGAAGTGGAGAGCTGTGAAGCTAGAAAATTAGGCAAGAGTCTTGTGGGCTAAGCCCTGTATCTGGGCCATGTCCAAAGAGCAATGAGGTAATGTTGTGTCCTTTACAGGGCATCTCACCTGTAGGCACATGCGGTTCATCTGCCCTTCTTTGGTGATGGTCACTCAAATCGCCTCTTCAAGTGTTGTTCAATTTCTCTAATGTGTACCCAGTTGCTGTCGAGTTAATTCTATTTCATGGGGATCCCCTGCATGTCAGAGTCAAACTGTGCTCCACAGGGTTTCCATGGCTGTGACCTTTCAGAAGCAGATCACCAGGCCTGTCTTTGGTTAGTAGCCAAGCACTTAACGATTTGAGCCACCCAAGGGACTCCCTTTCCAATGTATAGTTATTATTATCGTTGCTATTTTTCCTTTGCAACTATTAATTAATTGGAGAGGAGACAATTTAAGATCATACAAATATGATCCTTACAAAACTTTGATGGTTCTTAATTGAAACAATCATTGTGGGTTTGGCTTATGAGGTCTGATTTGGGCATGTGGAATTGGAGGAGCCTGTAGAGATACTATGTCAGAAACCCAAGGAGGTGTCAGTTATGAGTTGGAACCGACTTGATGGTGGTGATTTGTATTATTTCTGAGTCACTGCCACACGTGTGGATGATATTGTCCAAAGAGATTTGTGTAAAATGAGGCAAAGAGCCTTTATATTATACCTTTGAGACATTGTTGTTGTTATTGTTGTTATGTGCCACGGAGTCGAACCTACTCATAGAGACCCATCCTTGGGTTTTCGAGGTGGTATCACTACAGAAGTAGATTGCCCAACCTTCCTTCCGGGGAGTGGCTGGTGGGTTTGAACCGTAGGGTCCAAAAGGTAGAAAGGGGTTAGAGAAGGGACAAAGATGCACTTGTTAGAGCAGTGATTCTCAAAGTGTTGTCTCTGGATCAGCAGAAGCAGCATTACCTATATGCTTATCAAAGATGCAGATTCTCAGGTCCTATCTTCTACCTATTGAATCAAAAACTCTGAGCGTGGCATTTAGCACTGTGTGTTTGCAGGTGACTTTGATACCTCTAGAGTTTGAGGACCAGTGAACTAGAGAATCTGTGTAAAAGCATTTTGTCTCTAAGCTCTGATGATGATGATAATGATGATGAAGAAGAAGAAGAGCAAGAGGAGCAGGAGAAGGAGGAAAAGCAGCTGCAGCGGCAGCAGCACCATCACCACCACCACAACCTAATTGTACCGTAATGGGCTTAACTCCTCATTGGTTTAAAAGATACTCTGTTTATTAAAAAAGAGAAAAAAATGCAGCATCTGTTTCAAAAGTGAGTCATTTGGATTCTTTATCCAGGTATTATCCTGTATAGTTCAACAGGTGTTTGAATTACATATTAGAGATTAAGTTGATCTTGAAGAACTACAGACAGTAATTACATATTGCCATGCGTGACCAAAGGTACAGCTTAACTATTGTTCTTTATCCTCTGAAGAACCATTACCCAGAATTATAACTTGCTCTATATTGGTAATTTGCTTATTTCATATGAAAAATGAATTATTCAAAGGCTTGCACTATAGCTGAGGTACTATAAAGATATAAATTTACTACTCAATAGATATAAGTGATGACTTACTAATTATATTTTCAAAATGCCTCTAATTTAAATTCACAGGTGATTGATGTAGTAAGACAAACAGCAAGCACAAGAGATAATTTAATCAACAAATGACCCTGTGAAAAGTGGTGAAGGTAAAAGTTTCATTTAATTTTATGTCACTTTCTCATTTGTAAATTGTTAATTTAGGTTCTGTTCATAGGTAGGCATTCAATTTGTTACCTGTATTCATTAGAAAATAACTAACCACAGTAAAAGGTCTTTGAAGGACCATGAACCATGTTTCACCATCTTATCTTTCCATTTTGCTCTGACTTCTTGACTAACTATGAAATTTAACTTTCTCTGCATAGTTTAATATGTGAAAGTGTAACTCCCAAGATGCCTTGTGAAATTCAAATTATATTTAATGCTGCATATTATTGAGAATAAAAGTTTTAGATGGGAAAAATTAATCATACACTTTGTGAAAATGTTTTTAAATAATGAGACTCAAAAGTAGTTATAATCAAACTTTTAATCACCTCTATACATTCTCTCTGCCAAAACATATTTTCCACTAAAATGTGGACTCAACTCACAAAGTCATACATGGAAAAAAAATGAACCTGAAATATTTTGTTTGCTTTTACAGGTTACCACACTGTAAAATTAGCTGTTGCTAGAAGCTACCACTGTGACAACAAACTGAGCATTTAGTATATGACAGGCACTATTCTAAGTAAAGAGCTCTGGCAGCCTAGTGCCTGAGGCATTTGACTGCTAACCGGAAGGCTGGTGGGTAAAACCCACCAGCCACCCCTCAGAAGGAGGATTGGGCAATCTTCCATACTGATACTGCCCTGGATACCCAGGGAGGGGTCGCTATGTGTCAAATCAACTCAACGGTAATGAGTTTGGTTCAGTTTTTGTATTCTAAGTAAATTAAACATATTAGTCCCTTCAATTCTGCCAACAACATTGAAATATCAGTAGAATAATTATCCATGTTGTAGAGAAGACATAGCCACCACCCATTATCTGTCAGTGGTAGCGTAGTGCCTAAGACACTTGACTGCTAACCAGAAGGCTGGTGGTTCAAACCCACCAGCCACTCATCAGAAGGAAGGTTGGGCAATCTACTTCCATAGTGATACTGCCTCGGAAATCCAAGGAGGGGTTGCTATGAGTCAGGTCTGACTCGACGGCACATAACAACAACAACAAATGATGCTGAACAGGTTTCAGCAGAGCTTTCAGACTAAGACACAGTAGTAAGAAAGGCCTGGAGATGTACTTCTGAAAATCAGCCAATGAAAACTTCATGGATCACAATGGTCTAACTCACAACCGATTATGGGGATGGTGCAGGATGGGGCAGTGTTTTGTTCATTGTGCATGAGATCACCATGAGTCAATGGCCAAGTCAATGACAGCTAACAATAAAAACAACAGGTGGCATATTTGAGTCATAAGAGAAACTATATTGTGACTCCAAAATCTACACCCTTAGCCACCTTACTCTATTCATTTTACCTAACTCCTCAGATTTCTTGACCATTCCAGATTTCTTTACTTTTTTTAAAAAAAGAACACCATACACATTTTTGAAAGGCCTTTCTTCCTGGGTAACATTTTGTTTGATTTATGATCTTTTTTCCCCTTCCATTCTTTGCCAAGTAACACCCAGAAAACCAGTGGTAGCACAAAAATCCAAGTCTGTATTCCCTAGAGTTAAGGTGACCATGTATTGCATGGATGAACTCTGATTCCAAATAGCAAATGGTAAATAAAGATAGGAGAATGAAGAGACCTCCTGAATCTATTCACATCTATTTCTTATAAACATTCAGCTTAATGCATTACTAAGTTCTTCCAAAATTCAGTGTACCTCATACAATATTCAGCATAAAGAGTCCTCTTTATGCAGTTTCCAGGGGAATGTGTAATGTAATAATGATGGACACAACAAGCAATCCATTTCAAGACATATGTTAAGCTGGCTATGACTCTTTCTGGGAAAGAAAACGTTTTAAAAGTCAATTTTGTTAATTTACTTTGGACAGCTTTTGTACTTACTCCATATGAGGCTTTTAACAACTAAAATCCACAACGCATTAAATTCTATTAATTGCAATTAACTGCAGTTTTTGGTGGGGGGTGGATCTAATTATCAGTGTTAGAACAACAATCTCATTTGACCTTTGATTTTCAGAAATGGTGCAGAAGGCCATTTTATAAAAATGTGCTACTTAGTCTAAGCTGCTTTAAAGTCAGGCTGGTTTAAGATTATGGGAGTCTAGAGGAATCCGTACTGGAAAATCTAAGAGGTTTAAAGAATAATTTTTGGTCATTTTCAGAGGAATAGTATAATTATTTCCTCTTCTCTCTGTCTTATCTATTCCCCATTTTGTCTTATTAATATTTACTTGGCATGAATAATAGTAGCCACTCATTCACTTTTCTTCTTCCACAAAATACCAGGCATTGGGCTAGATTTTGGTGAAACACTAGTGAACTGTACACTATCACTGCCTCAATGTGCCATTTGTGAGTAATGAATCCTTTATGCCTAATTATTGTTGTTGTTACGTGCCGTCTAGTTGGACCCGACTTATAGCGACCCCTCCTTGGGTTTCTGAGGCAGTATCACTATGGAAGTAGATTGCCCAACCTTCCTTCCGAGGAGTGGCTGGTGGGTCTTTGAGGCACAGCAAAAGCAGTGGTCCATTTATAGCAATAAATGGGCACATCAAGAAAGAAGAAAGAGCCAAAACCATCACCTTATAGCGACCCCTCCTTGGGTTTCTGAGGCAGTATCACTATGGAAGTAGATTGCCCAACCTTCCTTCCGAGGAGTGGCTGGTGGGTCTTTGAAATATGGTGTTTGTTTTACACTAACAGCACATCTCAATTCAAACAAGGAACATTTTGAGTGCTAAATAGCCGCATGTGGCCACTGGCTACCATACTGGACAGCACCGCTCCAAACAAAACCTTAAATAATTTTAAAATGGATTAGTTTTAGCACCTAAAAAAGCAGTATGTGTTCTGTTTCTCACATAACATAGTTGCTCTTCATTTGCGTATTTTAAGAAAAAGATAATGCTGTAAACACAGAATATAAAAAACTGGATGCTCTTGACTCAGTTCTGACTCATGGTGACACCATGTGTACCAGAGAAGAGCTGTGCTCCATAGAATTTTTAATTGTTGATTTTTTAGAAGTAGATTGCCAGGTCTTTCTTTCAAGGCAGTTCTGGGCAGACTTGAGCCTCCAACCTTTTGGTTAGTAGCAAAGCATGTTACCTGTTTGCACAACCCAGGAAGTACAGCCTACATTGAGTACAGTCATGAGATCTTTTATGATTTTAAAATCATACCCATACAGATTGCCCAAATTACTACAGATTTTGCCATGAAACATCTATTAGACAAGTATTAATCATATTTTACAGTTTCATCTTTTCATATGTATCATATGAATCTTTATCTTCATTATAATCTTTTTAGGAAATTTCCCTTTGGAAACTAGTTACCATTTCAGGATTCTTCCTTCTCTTTGTATGTTTCCTGAACATAAGCCTGCTCTAGAAATGTGTTATTGTATAATTGACAGAGTACATTTACATCTATAAACTTAAAATGTGAAACTACACATATGCTCCCAAGACTGTCCTCTATTTTACAGTGTCCTTTCAAAAGTGCATACTGCTTTGCCTAAGGGCATGGCTAGGCAGTCAGAAAGCTCTTTCTGAGCATGTCCTTCAGGATAACTTAACAGCTAAGCTCTATTTATTTCAGAAACATGTTTCCATAGCATCATGTTAGAGTAATATTTGACACTAGCATGCTCTGCAGTCAGTAGTCTCTTGTTGTTGTTGTTGTTATGTGTTGACGAGTCGGACCTGACTCATAGTGACCCCTCCTTGAGTTTCCAAGGCAGTATCACTACGGAAGTAGATTGCCCCATCTTCCTTCTGAGGAGTGGCTGGTGGGTTTGAACCACCAGCCTTCTGGTTAGCAGTCAAGTGCCTTAGGCACTATGCTACCAGAGCTCCCTCAGTAGTCTCTAGTAGTGATTTTACATCATGTTCATCTTGATCCTGATCCCTTTCATCTTTCTTCCTTCCTTAATTTCAGAGTAATTGGTATTACCTGATTTTGTTAAATTAATACTATAAAATGCATTCTCAGAAACCTTAAATAATAGAAATATACAATGGTTACCCTTTAGGCTCACAATGGGGTATGGACAAATACCCAATTTACTGCCAGGCAAGAGATAGCTAAAAGGCAAAACATATGTCACCACAAATACACTGATTTCTAAAAACATTCATTATAGAATATTCATGGCAAATAACTTCTACAACTAGAAGTTATTTCAGCTATTTTGTTAATACAGATTCACATCATATGTGATGCATATAGCTTTTTAATTATATATGAAGATTTTATTATACTTGACAATCAAAAACACATATGGGGTATTAATTATGTATGACTTATAATAGTTTAAATAATAATGACTTGCTTCTAAAAGAGTTATAGTTCCAGTTGAATTTAAAGAAAAATATTTTCTTGATGCTGGGATGATCACTTGTTTATTGGATAAGCACTTTGTAGAGAATTGTTATATAAAACAGAGAGATAAATTACTTAAGTCAAAAAATGAGTGGTGACTTACCACTTCACCTGTGTTTTTTAATGTCTATATAACTAATTTCACAGGACAATTTAGAGTTTTAAATAGCACCTAGCTCAAAGCTTGTCAAAAACCAAAAACCAAACTCACTGCCATCAGGTTGTTTTCAACTCATAGCAACTCCCGTTGGGTTTCTGAGACAGTAAATCTTTATGGAAGCAGATTGCCCAGTCTTGCTTCCTTGGAGTGGCTGGTGGGCTTGAACTACCAACCTCTGGTTAGCAGTCAGATGCCTTAGTCACTTCACCAGAGTTCCTTCAATGCCTGTCAAGTAAGTTCTCTATTAATAAGTTTTAACTAGAAATAACTGAATCAATGTGCTGGGCAGAATAACAGTCTACAAAGAGTCCTGATGGTGCAGTGTTTAAATACTCAGATGCAAACTGATAATTTGGAAGTTCCAGCCTGCCAGCCATTCCACAAGAGAAAAGACCAGGCAATTTGTTCCCATAAAGATTACTGTCTAAGAAAGTCTATAGGACTGCTGAAAGGACTAATAAGCCTGTCCTGGAAGGAGCGCAGCCAGAATGCTTGTTGGAAGTGAGAATGGCTAGGCTTCGTCTCTCTTACTGTGGTCTGTTGTCAGAAGGAACCATGCCCTGGAGAAGGAGATCATGCTTGGTAATGTGGAGGGTCAACAGAAAAGGGGAAGGCCCTCAACAAGATGCATTGGCTGCAAGGATGGGCTTGGGTATAGCAAAGATTATGGGGCTGGCACAGGACCGGGCAGTGTGTTCTGCTGTACATAGGGTCGCCATGATTTGAAGATGACTTGATGGCACCTAACCTAACAACAACAAAATGACATTATTTCATCAGAGAATAAAAAAAAAATGATAATATTCTAATTCTAGCAATCTCTCTATAGTTACTAGATGGAATTTTTCTATAAAGAATTCCTCATAATCTATTGTGTTACCCCAAGGTATTATTGGGGAGCTCTGGTAGCATAGTGCCTAAGGCACTTGACTACTAACCAGAAGGCTGGCGGTTCAAACCCACCAGCCACTCCTCGGAAGGAAGATGGGGCAATCTACATCTGTAGTGATACTGCCTCAGAAACCCAAGGAGGGGTCACTATGAGTCGGGTCCAACTTGACGGCACATAACAACAACAATAACAAGGTATTATTGAACTGGAAGAGAAGAATACATACTTGAATTTTTCTCATCACTTACTAGTATGAAAGGTAATATTTGATTCTCTTGTCATCTCCAAAAATACCCAACGTGTCATTTTTTAAAAAACTGCCATTAGGAATGTATGAATTTAATCATATTCCATTTCATTGAAGATATCATCTTTTTTGTTGCTCACCTATTTCATGTTCAACAATTTCTACAATTGGCTTCAAGTTGGTTCCTGAATTTTGGGCCAAAATTTCCCATTGTCCCATAGCTTTTTGATATAAACAGATATTCAAGGCTCTTCTTGAATGTTTCCTGCCCCAGACCAGGAGGCAGGCAGTCCTCCAAATAGATATCTTGTCATTTAGCTCTTCAGTGGACAAAGTTGTAAATGTTTCTACAGGGTTTTGGGACTTTTCTTTTACTAACATTAGAAGTTTTATAGATATTTAAGTTATAAACCTTTTGTCTGTGATAAACCAAAAAAACAAACCCACTGCCATTGAGTCAATTCCAATTCATAGCAACCCTCATTGGGTTTCCAAGGATGTAAATCTTTACTGAAGTAGATTGCTTCATCTTCCTCCCGTGGAGCAGCTGGTGGATTTGAACCACTGACCTTCTAGATTTGCAGCCAAATGCCTTACCCACAACACCACCAGAACACCTTTGATAAGTTGCAAATATTTTTTCCAGTTTGTCCTTTGCCCTTTTACATTACTGAATAGTGATTTAAATATTAAAAAAAAACCTCTATTTTTTTATAAGCAAATATCATTTTCTTTTACTGTTCCTAAATTTGAGCCACAGGAAAATACTACATTTCCAGGTTACAGAAGAATTCATTTAAGATTGTTTAATAGTTCTTGCTGATTTGAGTTTTGCATTTAATCCTCTAAGCTATTTGGGATGTGCCCTGGTATAGAATGGGAGGAACAAATGCAATTTTATCTTTTTTTTTTTTTTGGGGGGGGGGAGATATGGCTATTCAGTTATTCAAAAAGCACCTATTAGAAACTCAATACCCTGCTCCCTGACTTCAATCATCGTTATCTAACTCAATTTTAGTTCAGTTAACTCATTTAACACTACGAAAATCCAGAAGACATAAGGATGTAACATCTCTCTCTCCTTCTCTCTGCTTTACTGTAATTTTAGGACTCCATTGCTTTGTTTTGGAAATTTGCAGTATTTTTTTTTTCCTTTCCTATGAGCTCTGGTAGCATAGTGCCTAAGGCATTTCACTGTTAATCAGAAGGCTGGTGGTTCAAACCTACCAGCCGCTCCTCTGAAGGAAGGTTGGGCAATCTAATTCCTCCATAGTGATACCACCTCGGAAACCCAAGGAGGGGTCACTATGAGTCGGATCCAACTCGACAACAGTGAGTTTGGTTTTAGTATGCTTATTTTTAGTATCTCCTACTAAAATCACTTACCTTTAATTTTATGGAATGACCCCAAATATATTAAACAAGAAGAAAGTGAACAAAACAAGAAATTATTTTAATTTTGGAATATTATCTTTTAAATATTTTCACATTGTAAACAAACTAGTATTCAATCTATAACACCTCTAAAGTCCCTAGATCTGGTCTCAGTAACACCACAAACTAAGTATTTGGTCTTGGGTAACTTCCTGGACTTCTTAGGGACCTCTCAGTTACTCGGATTTACCACCTATAAAGTTATGAAGATAGACTAGCATCATTGATTACTTCATTCATTCTATCTTTTAACACACATACACTGAATGGCAACCATGGCGGTGGGGGGGGGGGGGAGAAAAAGCCAGAACCTAGTTGTCCCATATATCAGATACTCTGCCACTGTAGACTTAAATAAGCCCCAGAGCAAAAACCAGCCACTAAGTCATGAGTTCTTCCTAGTCCAGTGGGAGTGATGTCCAGTCAGTAATATGTATATTGCAATGAGCTAAGTGCCAGCATAAAAGTATATCCATGCTATCACAGAAAATTGACATTATTTATTTTTCTTACCTGCAAAAATAAGTTTACAAAATTGTTTCTGTTCAATAACCAATTTAAATGCTACAGGATCTAATGGGGAGCTCATTGGAGTGAAAATTGATTAAGGACGGTTGTATTCCTAACTTGACTTTAAATACTGACTGTCAATTAAACCTCTTGTTTGGTGTACCTATAAAATGATCTTTTAATTTTGAAAAAAACTGTGGTGGTTTCTACCTGTGCAGACTTGTAACATATAAAATAAAAAATATGTAGATATAATGTTTTGCTGTGTATTGTTTTGTACTTTAAATGTTTACGGATATATATTCCGTATATTTACATTTACATAAATATATGTATGTACGTTTTAATACATTTACTATGTTGGTGCTTCTGGGTGTCATCGGGTCAATTCTGACTCATAGAGACTCCACATGACAGAGACAAACAGCCCCATAGTGTTGTTTTGGCTGTATGCTTTCAGAAGCAAATCACCAGGCATTTCTCCCATGAAGGTGATTGCAGTGTAGTAAATTACTTAGTGTGTCTTTTCTACCCGTAAGTCTTTGTAAGCTCCAAGGTAGGAATTACTATTAGCAACTGAGGATATCCTGATTGCTAAAGTCGCCCACGTGGAGTATTTCTGTTGGGAGTGGCACAAAACACTGTTCTGGGAGGTTCCCACTCTCTCTCAGGTGCTTAGAGTTCTGATGCTATAATTGGCTAGTTTGACCACCCTGCCGGGCTCAAAAGGAGGCCTCCTAGAGGCAGAACTCTCTCTGA
>NW_006922021.1:1368044-1377035 GCF_000298275.1 Orycteropus afer afer
CACTATGCTACCAGAGCTCCTCATGGAGGTGACAGTTGGGTTCAAACTGCTAAACTTTCAGTTAGCAGCTGAGCCCTTTATTGTTATACCACCAGGACAGCTTATATTTACTCTATTTAAGATATATTTACATGTATTTATGAGATAGCAACAAAATTTTGAAATATATGATCCCAAGGACTCAGATTATTTTATGAAAATAATTTATTTGGTTGAATTAGTAAATATATTTTAATTTATAAATACAATATTCAATGATTTTTGGACAGTATGTTTTTACAATAAGGTATTATCATCTGAAATATAATTTCATAGGTGTACATGATCAAAATCAACAGTATTTGGGTTTTGGTTGCAAACTTTGGTTAACTTATGTAAAAATCTTTTCTACACTTTATAATTTTTTTCAAAGCTCATCTATATTTTTAAAATTAGAGATTCCAGACAAAACATTTCCCCCAAATAATGCTATTCCAAACTCACCTAGTAAGTGTAAATATTTTAGTATATCCCTGACGATATACTCTAGATTTTAACTTATTTTTACAATTTAACAATATATTATGAGCATCTTTCCTTGTCCATAAATATATATTTACATGCTCACAAAGAATTCTGTTGTATGAGTGGACTATAATGGAGATAGTCAAGATCTGAACATGCTTTAACCCATGCTCATGGCTTACATGAGTAGCCCTAGAGGGAGACATTTGTAGATGTATTTTTAATCAAGAAAATAAATGGTTAGGGTTAAGAACTCCGTACCTTCTTCATCTCTGCATTTAGACTAATTATAAAATCACAATGGATTCTGGTGAGTAGAGAATATGTGTTAGAGTCAATATGAATGAGTAGAATCCAGCTTAGCACTTCTTGGCTTTGTAACCATGAGCAACTCATTTGAACTTCTCTGTGCATCTTTGACCACCCTCATTCTGTAAAATAGGAGTAATTATATCTGCCACATAAGATTGCTGTGTTTTGTAAGATGATACCTATAAAGCATATGATCAGAGCAATCAATCAATGCTAGCTATCATTACTGTTATTATCTAGATGTCATTGCTACTCTGTTAGGTAAGAGAACCAAACCCAAACCAAACTCACTGCCTTCTAGTCCATTCCAACTCATAGTGACCCTCATAGGGTTTCCAAGGTGTAAATCTTTACAGAAGCAAACCTCATCATCTTTCCTCTATAGAGTTGCTCATGGCTTTGAACTGCCGACCTTTTGGTTCACAGCCCAATGTTTCAAACAGAACTACTAGAGCTCCATATGTAAGAGAACACATTTTAGTCATTTCTTAGGTAGAAAATAGATATTTATGCAAATATATTATACTGAATATGAAAAACATTTATGCAACAAAAAATTTTAGACTTCAGATTAAAATTTGAAAAACAGCACATTTTGGAACGATAGCCCAACTTGCAGCTGTTGTTGATATTTGAGTCAATCTCTTGTTTGTGAGTTAGCCCTTTAAATGTGTCAACAAGTTTTTATCTTGTTAGTGAAACGACTTTCAACAACTACTGCAATGTTGAGATAGAAAACTGAACCTGGACAAAAGTGCTTTGGGGACTTTAAAAGTCATCAGAACAGGCACATTTGAGTGATCAACAAATAACAGACATGTGGGATTTGCATCAAGTGTTTTGCATTATGATTGTAGAAGATGAGTTTTGAAAGCCAAAGACAAATAGGGGCTGCTAACATTTGAGATGAGCTATAAAATGCTATATTAAGAACACTTCTTGCATGTAGTTACATATGCATGTTTTAAAGTAAGAATTTTTTTTTATCAAAATTCATCTCTCTTTGGCCTTTTAAGTGGTAAATGTCAATTGTTATTGATAGTGAGTTGCCATTTCTTAAGTAGTATTTATCAGTGCTTGTTTTCTTTTCCTCCACTTGCTCTACATTTAAAAACACTTATAAAAAACAACAGCAGAAGTCCAAATCTTATGCTTTACCTGTACAATTCCACAGAGCTGTGTTTCTGATAGATATTGTCGGAATTTTAAAATCTTAGACCTTACCAATTCAGTACCTTTCAATTATGTATCTGTCCTACCCTCTGGTTCTTTTCCTTCACACTTTGAGCATTTAGTTTTTCATTCAGCAAGTATTTAGTGAGTGCCTATTATGTACAGCCAGTATGCTTGTCACATAGCTCATCTTTCCTATTTTAAATAACAAAACATCTTCTCTCAGTCTTGTACAATCTTTTTGCCATGAAATCATTAAGTCTTGTTTGCATTTCAATGTTCACTTGCACAGGATTCATTCCCATACTACATCCTTAGGGTTTTATTTTTGTCTCTTTTCTTTTCTCTGGAAAACTCACCAATCCATTCTTAATCACATGATCTCTTTCCCTTAATTCTCATTCTCTTCTTATTGCTTCTGTATCATTTGACACAGCTGGTACCATACTACCATCTCACTAGGCAGTTACAGGAGACATGTGACATGTTACATGTGACAGATCTATTTCAGTACCACATATAGATGATATTCCACAAAATCAGATTCACCCTGGCCTGAGTTCTATATCTCCGGTGGTGACTCTTAGCTTTTCTGAATCAGAACATTTCCTCAGGGAATATCTCTGGCCAGCCTTACACCAAGTACTTTCATTTGGCATATTACCTTCTCCCATATCTACCTCCACTAACTACCTGCATACATTTACCTCTATAATCACTATTTCTTCAGTCTTAGCTTCTCTCCCAAATGCTCTTTGTATTTGGAAGTCTGTGCTAAACACATCATCAGCACAACCCATAGGCATTGCTTGATCTTTCCTCTGAGTTCCCTACTTGCTAATATTTCTACCAATCTTTTAATAATCTGGATATAACAATCTCATGATAATCTTAGTTTTCTTTCTCATCTCATATCAAACCAGTTTTTAAATTCTGTGGGTTCTTCCTTCACAGAGAGTTTTACTTCTGGTTCTTACTCCTTTACTCCTTTTCACCTTAGTAGTTAAGATCACTTTATCAAATTGCTGGACTATCGTAATAGCCTTTCATATGTACTCCTATTTCCCACTCCTTTCTCCCTCTATCCTTTCTCTGACTGAACCAGATTATTCTCCCTTTGTGTTACTTGACAAGTGTTAACTTTGCTGGACCATGATACTCAGTGATTTACCAGTTATGATGTAGCCATCTCCCACAATGAGATCTGATATAATGTAATCACCTCCATGATGAGATCTGTTATGAGCAACCAATCAGTTAAAAGGGAGTTTTCTCAGTGCTGTGGCCTGCTTCCTGTATATATGGATATCCTGGCAAAGATCTCTGGCTTTATGCTGGATCTGGATCCTGCATCTGGCTCATCGTCATCTCTGGCTCCTGGACTTGAATCAGTGGCCTGCCATAGCCTGTGAGCCCACAGCCTGCCTCTTATCTGACAGTCTTGGATTTGCCAGCCTCCAAAGCCAGCAGCCTGCTGTATTACCCGCTGATCTTGGGTTCATCATCCTCTGCAGCTACATGAGTAAGAAAAAGCCTCCAGCTTGACATCTGATCTATGGACTTGGGACTTGCCAGCCACTACAAGTACATGAGCCATTTACTTGAGATAACTTTCTCTCTCTCTACAAGCTTCACTGGTTTTGCTTCTCTGCAGAACCCAAATTAAGGCAGCCATTTACTTGAGATAACTTTCTCTCTCTCTCTCTCTCTCACACACACACACACACACACATCATGGGTTTTGCTTCTCTAGAGAATCCACCATCAAACAGGGACTTAATCTACAAGATAGAAAAAGACAAATGCATATATGGAGATTATGTAGCTAAGATGACTAGCTAAATACTCCAACTTCATATTCTTCCATATTGTAGATATGCTACTGGGAAGCTGCTGTCCATTAGAAGACTACTTTTCCAGCAACCTTTGCATCCAGGTAAGGCTATGCAACTAGTTTTTACCAAAGGCAGATAAGTGGAAGTAATATAATAATTTGCTGGCCAAGGATTTTACCTTCTTTACCCTTTATTCTTCCATCTTCCAGTTAGATGCAGAAGACTATAACACCCTAGTAGACGGTAGAGACACAAAATGGAAGATCCTGGGTCTTTGAACAATCAAGAAGATTAAAGCATTGATCAAAACCAGCCACTGAAATTTGAGGGGCTATTTGTTATAGGAGCTACCACTATTATAATACATGTGATGTCGGACAGAGGTAGTTACTGCATTTCAGTGCAGAAAGAAAAGACTACTCAATAAAAGGTGCTGGGAAAACTAACTATTTATAATAATAAAAAAAAAAATAGGTTAAACTCCTCTCTCATACCAAACAGAGTAACTTCTTTGGTACATTATAAATTTAAAGGTAAAAAAAAATACATTTTCAAAAAAATATTGGAGAACATTTGTAGAGTATTAGGGTGGGAAAGAATTACTTAAACAAGACTCTAAGCAGTAACAATAATAAAACAATTCATAAATTTGAGTACCTTAAATTAAGAGCTTCTAACTTTCAAAATATACCGTAAATAAAGCAATAGTGATGAAATGAAGAGTAAGGAGCACACCAGGATTTATTAAGAGGATACAGTAGGCAGTTTGATTTTTGATGGAGACAGTAGCCAATATTGGAACAATCATGAGAGCAGGAAAATTTGGGGAGGAATACTGTTTCTTTTGAGACATGCTGCATTTGAAGTGCCCAAGTAGCAGTCCACTGAACACTTAGGAAGAGAGGACAGGTGGTCATAAAATGTAAGAGTCACAGAGATGTAGACTAACCCTTGGGAGTGTCTGAGCTAGAAGTGGGAGAAAAGTGAGCATGAGGATACAGAAGAAAAGCCATCGTATAATAAGACCCTAGAGAATGTCAACAAAATGGATAAAAAATCAAAGAGGGAGTGTTGTCAATCAGTTTTAAAAAGGTAAGGTGGTTTAACTTATTTTTCAACCATTTGATAGTAGCTGTATCTCTTTGTGGGAGCTCTGGTAGCATACTGCTTAAGGCATTTGACTGCTATCCAGAAGGCTGGTGGTTCAAATCCACCAGCCACTCCTCGGAAGGAAGGTTGGGCAATCTACTTCTGTAGTGACACCACCTTGGAAACCCAAGGAGGGGTCGCTATGAGTCAGATCCGACTCTATGGCAATGGGTTTTGGGTGGGTACTTCTTTGTACACTTGCACATAAAATCCTGATCTTGGTTACTTGGGGGTAAAAATGGTAACATGGCACAGATTTGAAAGCCAACAAAGTTATAGAACCCAAGTCCACAGATTAGCTATTACTTAGTTGGATGAGCATTTTGATGCATGAATATTCAAAGTGCTATTTTACTCATGATAACAACCTACTTCCTATGAAAACTCCATGGAGAGATAATAGATCATTATTTATTCTATAGTGAGTATAGCCCATGAAGATTAAAAATAGCTCATGGATAAAGGAAGGAGAAACTCTATATGTGGGATTTTATGTAATTACAGTAACAATTCCTTGGAGATATTGTGGTCTGTTATGTAAATATGTGTAATTATGATAATTTTGAAAGCCATGTCATTTACTCAGTAGTTGAACAGCTCCTTCACAAAACAGTCACTTTCAGAACTCAGGAGGGGCATAGAAATACTTTCCATACAAATGAGGGGAAATTTTGCATCTCAAATGAATTTAGAATATATTTCTGTAGGAAAGATTTTAAAATTTAAGGATACATTTACCCTACTTTTATTTTCACATGATGAAGTGCTGCACATTCAGTTCATATAGATCATTATTACTCAACCTCAGGTATGACATATGTAAAGATTGCCTTTGAGGAAAGGTCAGAAGGAGTGTAACCTCATAGGTTTTTCTGGACCATATTTGTTTTTTTCCTATGGTTCAAAGGTCCATCATGGGAGGGCAATCTTAATATATGATTGCTATAACCAGCAAAAAAAATTAATAAATTAATAATTCCAGAAGGAAGGGAGATCATCCATCCATCCATTCACATAGTCAGTGAATACGTATTCAGAACCTAAAGTGTGCTGATCATGGTTATACTTTGAGACCACAAAATGAGTGAAGCACAATATAATGAAGCATATATCCTACCATTGCATGTTGTTCAAAGGCAGAAGTACACAGGTAAATAAGTGGGTGAAATAAGGTGATAGGGGCAACTGTATTGCACCATTCCAGAGGACACCATTCACATTGTTGAATGACAGGTGCTATAACAATAGACATATAAGTAGGATAAAAAGGTGCCACAACTTTATATGACTGGTATGGGACAAAGTTCACTTGGGTGAGCTCAAATTTTATTGTGTTCTTTTGGCAACCACAGTGATAGGTGAAAGTGAATGTGTGTGTGTGTCTCTACATGCTTATAGTGGATGTATCATTCCAGGAAGGGAGGATGATGAGAGCCAAGTCTTTGAGGTCTGAATCATGTCTGGCATGAGAGCTGTCATTTATGTCTAGAGAACAATAATTTGCAAGGCCAAGGCAAAACACATGCCTAATCATCAAGAGACTTTTATGTCATATTTTAAGATTTCTGTACATGTATTCCAAACCAAACCAAATGACCCTAAGGACAGAGTATAACTGCCCCATAGGGTTTCCTAGGCTGTATTCTTTATGGGAGCAGACTGCTAAGTCTTTTCTCCTACAGAGCAACTGGTGAGTTCCAACCGCCAACCTTTTGGTGAGTAGCCAAGCGCTTTAATCACTTTGTCACCTGTAAAGATACTAAATGGCTATTAAAATGTATGAAATAAGTAGAAAATTATTATTTTCATTTTAAGAAGACTACTCTAGCAACAATGTGAAGAAAGCAACAAAATAAATAATAATAAATTTCTAATAATTAACACATACTGGCCATGCTCTATGTGCCAAACATTCTGCTAAAGCTTAAATGTATTATTTTTTCAGTGTTTGCATTAAATAGCACCCCTGTGAAGCAAGTATTATTATGTGGCCTTAGATTGAAATGTAAGTATTGATTTTATCTGATATTGCCAATTCTAGTATCCCAACATGTCCAAGGGTCAATGAATAGTCTGATAAAAGCATGAGAACTTTCATTCCTATGCCGTTTGCACCTTTGTGGTGGTTATCCATTGGATATGGAAATAAGGGAAAAGGAGAAATAAAGGATGGTTTTCAGTCTGTTTGTTTTTGTCTTGAGTCCATGGATGGTGGTGTTATGCATTGAGAAAATAGGAGGAAAGTAGTCCATTTAGAGAGAAGATAATAAATTGCATTTCTGATGTTTTGATTAAGAGTTGTGTAAGAATACTTCAGCAAAATTCTTTCAAAAGGAGTTGAGCACATGGATCTGGGGCCCAGAGAAAGGCTTGAGTTGGACCCAGGGATCTGAAGATTAGCAGCACATGGGAAGTAGTGCAATGATTGGTTGTGCATGAAGGACACGATTTGATGAGGAGATCAAGCAAAAACATTCATTGTAAGGAACTCCAGTATTTAAGAAGCAAGCAGAGGGGGAAGCACTATGAGGACAACAAGAAGGAGTAATTAAGGCAAAAAAAAAAAAAAAAAAGGAGAAAAAGTATGTTTTTTCCTAAATGTAAAGAAGGTGAGATTCAAGAAAACAATTCTTAAAGGGACCAAGTGTCTCACAGAAGCCAATTAAAATGAAAACAGAGTAGTCATTTCATTTGGAAATTAAGACATGAGCAACTTTGTTGAGAGCCTATTCAGTGAAGACCTGAAAGTAAATGAAAGTTTCCTTGAGGAGAAAGGTGACAGGGCTCATACAACAATTATGAACAATCCTACTAGGAATCATCACAGTGAAAGAAAGGGGAGGATGTTCAATCTAGGGGAAGTTTTTGTTTATTGTTATTTAATGTTTATGAACATTAGAAGGAGCTCTGGTGCGGCAATGGTTAAGGCATTTGGCTACTCCAAAAGGCCCAGGGTTCAAGCCTCCAAGCTATTCTGCAGGAGAAAGAGGCAGTCTGCTTCTGTAAAGATTTACAGCCTTGGAAAACCTATGGAGCATCTATACCCTGTCCTGTAGGGTTGCTATGAGTTGGAGTTGACTCTATGGCTTAGTTTTGGTTTCCTTAAAATATATGAGAAGGGAGGAAGTTCATGTCTGGTAGAACCAGGATCTAAGGAGGGAAGGGGGAGAGAGAGAGAGAAATCCTATTAAGGACAAAGGAGAAAGTGACTTTGATTTATGAATAAGATAAAGGGTTCATCAGAAGCAGGAGAGAGAAAAAGGAAGGTAGAGTGGGTTCAGATGTAAATGTATACAGAAGGTTCTTAACTTTATTTTTCACTTAGAATCACAAAAATGACATTTAAAACAAAATCAATAAAGAGTATAAAATGTGCCTATAGTGTACTCAATGATATTTGAGTAAATTTACTCTCCCTCACTTCTTATTCTTCAAAGCAAATATTTTTGACCTGAACATTCTGCCTAATTCATATAAGAGTTCATCTATATTTTGTCCAAGGCACCAGCAGGCTTTTGCTTTATAGAAAGGGACATTAGGATCATGTTATTTCCCACCCCCACCCCCACCCCGATCAATATGGCTCACTTTTCAAGAGGAAGTTATTAATTTCTTTGAGTCATTGATTGCCTTTGTATGGTTTCAGAAAATGTACAATAGTGCTATAATTAGGAATGACACACACATATTGAAAAGATTAATGCTCTAGCTTTGAATTGTTTAACTCAGATTTTACAAGTTTAATCTGCTTGGGATTTCTTTCTTTTTTTCTTTTTTTTTTTTCCATACTTCCACCTATATTCTCACTATGTAAGAAGTGGATTTAGTGTGATATTGCCCCTCTTCGAGTGGCAATGATATGTCATAATACCAGTTGAGGGAGTTCAAATAGGAGACAGTAGATCTGTTGTGGAGGTACAAATGCAGACTACCTATTTGTAATAAATTCCCTTTTGAAATCATATCTTTATAAAAGCTACTATCAAAAAAACCAAACTCACTGTCATCGAGTTGATTC
>NW_006922021.1:1377308-1385335 GCF_000298275.1 Orycteropus afer afer
TTGAACCACCAGCCTTCTGGTTAGCAGTCAAGTGTCTTAGGCACTGTGCCACCAGAGCTCTGCATACTTTCTATTCTTGATTACCATACCGTCTTCAATGTGTTCATAATAGGATGTTGCTGAATAACCATTAACATGGCCCTTCTGAAAATAAAATGTTGATTTCATAATGTCACAGTCATATATATAATTTTGAAATTGATTCCTCTTATGATCCCATTTTTACAAGTAGTTTCTAAGGCAAGGTAAGTTACCACAATGTGGTTTGCTATTCATAATATCCCCATGCATGAAACATGACTGTGTAATAACTTGTTCTAGTTCAGATATTGTGCAGAAGACAGTAACATGTTTTTCTTACTTGTAAAAATATGATAACATTTACAATGAAGCTACAATAGTTTCTGCTGATTTAACTTAATGAAATGTACAACCAATTTTTAAACAGTTACAGGATAGGATTAAAATATATTCTGATTTAAAAAAAAACTACTTTGGGGCATATCCATATTGCACTTGTTACCTATCGCTCAACTGAGACCAAATCATTGTCTAGCTTTGGGCAGTTATGCATCCTAAATTGAAAATTCTACACTCCATTCCGTGGCATATTGCTGAGGGGCTCTAAAATGTATTAAGGTCAAATAAAACACTCAAAGAACATGAAATTTCGTTATTAATCTTCTACCTGCCTCTTGAATCCTGTTCTGTCATGTGTAAAATCGTGGAAGATGTCATGAGCCAGCAGACTTCCATAAACAAAGCTGTATGACTGTTTACTTAATCTTCTCATCATGGTGTTTCTGTGTAGTGATGGGAATAAATACATGTCTCAATGTTCAGAGCTTCAACACAATTGATGTGGGACTAATTTAAATCCAAAAGAATCTAATACATCCATCTTTACCTTTACATTTTTGACTTGTGATGTGATGCATATATGTGTGTGTGTGTATTTATGTATTCTTTCAACAGCTATGTATCAAGCCATCTCAATGTGTCTAACACAGTGCTAAGTCTTTGATAGATATGTATGAAAATGACTATCTTATCCAATCACTGTTCTTGTATTTGTGGGTGCTGATGTATCATTTTCTTCAGGAAGATGTGTGGTTTGTTTTTGCTTATTTACATAGAAATCAATGGAAGAAAACTGCAAAATATTTCAGAGGTGGTAACATTGATTTCAAATGATGCAAATATTATTGGATGAACTTATATTTATTTCTTTATTTACTAATGACACATAAGCCTAAATTTAGCCTTGTGAAAAGCTCAGGGTATATCAGAAGATGCAGTCTCCCTTACAAACAGAGCTTGCATCAGCAAGTCCTGATAATAGAACAGCCTGCCCATCCCAATTTGGTTGACCAAATTAGAAACCCATTTAGTATGCGATTATAATGCATAGGAGAGCATAGTACTCTAATAAGTCCTTAAACATATTTCATGGCCGGCATCGAGGTGAGGGGTTGCACAAGTTACATATGGAAGTCTGTACTCTGGAGAGTGTGAGGAGAGAGATTTGGACTAAATGATTTTTAATGTTTTTCATAGATAACAATTTGATGAATTTAATTCTGGGCTAATACTAAAGAAAACAGAAACCTGGCCATGTGATCCAAAGAATGTAGTTAGCAATTCAGATAAAGGTTGCATTCATAAAATAAATTAAGATTTTTTTGGTTAAGAAATAATTGACAAAAATTATGTGAGCACAAGTAGAGTTGCCAGGATAATAAAACCTTCCAGGGTGCTGTTTATGTCATTAGAGAGAAAGAGACCAGAAAGACTAATATTGTTGGGAACTAGGTAGCCAAGCAACTACTTGAAAAGCCACCAACGGGAGCCTTCTTCAAAGGATGGATGCATCACTGAGATAATCCCTGGTTTAGTCTTTGACAGGCTTGCATCTCAACATTCGCTTCTGTTTGTGCTATTATGTGCTGACTTCAGCATGGGAGCACTGAAATTGGGGCATGACTGCACATGTCATTACTGTCTTTGTTCTCCCAAACTGAGAAAAATAATACTTCAGGGGGAAAAAAAAAAACTGTACCTGCCATGCACCAAAAAGGGCTATGCAATAGATAATCAAGTTGCCTTATCAGAATATTCACTTATAGAACAAAAACTAGGACAAAATATCCCTGGGATGAATAGATTTTTATCAATGAAAGAAAACTAGCCTAATTGCTAAAATAGTTTAACAACTGCTGAGAGAGCTTCTTAGGCTAAGTATAACCAAATAGTCACATTTTATAGAAATGACTGGACCTGAGTCCTAAAATAAAGAAATCTGCTTTGGAAAATGTGTAATTAAAGAGAACAAAAGAATTGGGCTGTCTTATTCAATGTAAGGCTTTTAAGTCAATATATTGTTATTTAAGGATATTCATACATGATAATTGTTGCTTTTTATTAGCTTAACAAACACCCAGGGAGTCCTAATAGTTAACGTTTATATAATTAAAAGAAGTAGGGATAATGAAGGTTTCTTTCAGTATTGTACAACATTTTCTGGTGTTCCAGTGACAGCCAGTGATCATTTATTCTTTCAAAAACCATACATTGAGATTTCATTTGGCCTAGTGCCTAAAGCATTTGACTGCTAACCTGAAGGATGGTGGTTCAAACCCACCAGTCACTCCTCAGAAGGAAGATTGGGCAATCTACTTCCATAGAGATACTGCCTCGGAAACCCAAGGAGGGTCGCGTGAATTTGGTTTTAATAAGGAGCTCTGGTGGCGTGATGCCTAAGCCATTTGACTGCTAACCAGAAGCTTGGAGGTTCAAACCAACCAGCCACCCCTCGGAAGGAAGATTGGGCAATTTACTTCCATAGTGATATTGCTTAGGAAACCCAAGGAGCAGTCGCTATGAATTGGATCTGACTTGACAGCAGTGAGTTTGGTTTGGTTTTAAAGATCAATAGAAGCCTTGGTGGCACAGTGGTTAATGCTCTTGGCACTAATTGAAAAGTTGGTGGTCTGAAACCACCAAGTGCTCCACAGGGAAAAGATGTAGCAGTCTGCTTCGCTGAAGATTTAAGCCTTGGAAACTCTATGGGCTAGTTCTACTCTGTCTGAAAGGGTTGCTATGAGTCAGAAATGACTCCATAGTGAAGGCAATAGGCTTTTTGATTTATGAATACATGAATAAGGACCTTGATTTGAGAAGCTTAACTTTAGATGTAAAATAATAGGATTCTATTAAAATAAAATAATATAATTTTAAATGAATTATGTAATGATAAAAAATTATTAATAACACTAATAAATACATAATACATACTTTTACATTCAATAAAAGAGAGCAATTTCAGAGTTGATCTAGATAAGCCAGATGTTTTTGTCAGTTGAGAGAAGGGGTAGACTTATACGTAAGCACCTGGGAATTGTGCATATTGCAGAGCTATAGCAGTGTAGATGATGATGTTGATGGTGATGGCAATGGTGGTAGCGATAATTAGAAGAAGAAAATGAAGGAGGAGGAGGAGGAAAAGAGAAAGAATATCATTTAGCTCTAGAGAGGTAACTGGATATCAGACGTTTTTCTAAGATTTTTCGCATATATTAACTCAATTCATCCTTACAACCATTAGAAGTATGTACTACTATTATTCCTATTTTGTTGTTGTTAAGTACCATCGAGTCATCTCTGACTCACATTGACCTTATGTATAACAGAATGAAACACTGTCCGGTCCTGTGCCAGCCTCACAATCCCCGTTATACTTGAGCCCATTGTTGCAGCCACTGTGTCAATCCATCTTGTTGAGGGCCTTCCCCTTTTTCTTTGACCCTCTACTTTACCAAGCATGATATATTTTTCCACAGGATGGTCTCTTCTGACAACATGACCAAAGTAGATGAGACGAAGTCTGGGCATTCTTGCTTCCAAGGAACATTCTGGGTGCACTTTTTCCAGTACAGATTTGTTCACCCTTCTGACAGTCCATGGTACCTTCAGCATTCTTCGCCAACATCACAACTCTAAAGCATCAACTCTTCTTCCATCTTCCTTATTCATCATCCAGCTTTCACAGGCACATGAGGCAATTGAAAATACCATGGCTTGGGTTTGTTGTACATTAGTTTTCAAAGAGACACCTTTGCTCTTCAGCACTTTAAAGAGGTGTTTTGCAGCTGATTTGCCCAGTGCAATATGTCTTCTGATATCTTGACTGTTGCTTCCGTTGGTGTTGATTATAGAACCAAGTAATTTGAAGTCTTTGACAACTTCAATCTTTTTTCCATTTATCTTGACCCTGCTTATTGGTCCAGTTGTGAGGATTTTTGTTTTCTTTATATTGAGGTATAATCCATACTTCAGACTGTAGTCTTCAATCTTCATCAGTAAGTGTTCTGGAATTCCCTTTTTTTGCAATGTTATCCATTATTTGTTATGATCCACAAAGTCACCACAGTATGACAAACTGACAGACAAGTGGTGAAGTAAGTATGTAGTTGCTTTTAAAACCCATGTATGCTTACGGAATGTGCATTAGAATATTCCAGAGAAAAGGTGAGAATTTTTCATGGTTTATATCACTCAATTATCTACAGTGATCAAATAGAAATGTGTATAATATGTTGCATAACAGGGAGGGGTGGCATTATTGCAAACTGGTGAGGGTGGATAATAAACTGGTGAGCTCACACCCCATTAAGTCAGTTATGTGAACCCTAGTTGATTGTGGCCCTGTCGAAATCCAGTTCGTGTGGTATCAGATCCTCCAAGTTTGGAGATAATCTGAAATCAAGATTCATACATGATTATTAAATATTTGGCAAATAATTAAAAATTTTAATATAAAATATTTGGTGGGCCCCAGAGAACACATCACAGTCTGACACAGCCTGGGAGATGCTAATGTACCATTCCATTGTTAAACAGAAGTATTTACTGAATTTTCCCGAGTTTGTAATAGTCTGAGCTCAGAGCAAAATAGAGTATTCAAAAGCCACTTTCCCTCTATGCTAATATTCCTAATTAGCTTAATGGGTTGATTTCAGTGCTAAAATATTTGTTTTAAGAAGAAATACATGGGCATGTAAAAATCAAAGTTCAGCAACATATTTTTGCTTGTTTGTCTTAAATTTTATGCTCCAACAATGGCCTCCTAGAAGGTTTACTCTTACTGACTGATGGGCTGGGGCTGTCTCAGTTCACGTCTCTCATATCAGATTATGAAGATCACAGGAAAAAGAAAAATCTTATTTTCCAAGAATAAGTTATGAAGCTACATTAGAAACCCATATGACAATATGAAATCCTTTTATCTGGCAATCTCAAGGTAGAATTGCTCATATTTCTTACAATGCCAAATGTCATGAAATGTCTCAGCAAAAACTTGACACATATATCAGGTGTTTACCTCCTCCGTTGCTTGCTCACTCACTGGATTTGTTTTCTAGGCTGCCATCACAAAGTACCTCAACCTGAGTAGCTTAAAGCAACAGTAATTTATTCTTTCATAGTTTTAGAGGCTAGAAGTTTGGATTGAGGGTGTTGGCAGGACCATAATCTCTCTGAAGGCTCTAGTGGAAAATCTTTTCTTTTTTTTTTTTTCAGTTTTTGGTAGGCCCAGATGTTGCTTGGCTTGTGGCAGCAGAACTCCAATCTTTGCCTCCATCTTCCCATGGACATTTTCCCTTTGCACCTGCACTAAGGCATTTGACTGCTAACCAGAAGACTGACGATTCAAACCCACCAGCCACTCCTTGGAAGGAAGGTTGGGCAGTCTACTTCCAAAGTGATAACGCCTCAGAAACCCAAGGAGAGGTCGCTATGAGTCAGGTCTGACTTGACAGCACTTAACAACAACAACAACATCTGTTCTTCTCTTTTTATAAAGACACCAGTCATATTGGATTATGGTCACCTGATACATGGCATCACCAAGAGTCTGAATCAACTAGATGGATTGCTAGATTAAAGTGAATACATATCATAGCTCTTGTTACATTGCATGTATTTTCTCAGTAAGATGATGAATAATAAAAGAGTAAGTAACCAACTAATGTATCTAGAGCACAATTTAGGAAAACATCACAATATTTCTGCAACTATTTTCCTCTGTGTTTTTACACATTGTAAAATGACTGGTTACATTAGACAGTCTTATGTTTAAGCTCAAAAAGTCTTTATAGCACTTTCTTCATGCTTAGCTCTTCCATATAGCATGCATATTATCTCTGTTTTTCAGAACTCTTTATCTGGTAATATTTTCTGGCCTCAGTATTTTAACCCATATTGTCAGAAGGCTGTGGCAACTATCTAGGGAAATCAGACAATCAAGACAACTCAAGAAAAAAATATTAATTTAGAAAAACATATCCTAAATTATGTAGTTAATGTTCAATCTTCTGTCTGCTTTCCCTATGCAGATTTGCCTTGGAGCATATTTCAAGTGACTGGAAGGAAAATGTTGACATTTATGCAGTTCTTGTTATTTGTCTACATTAAAAATAATTACTTGGCTATCGTAAAAATCCTAACAACTGTCTTCAGAAAAGATAGACTTCAAATAAGTACCAACTAACACATAGTACTTTGCAAATGAAGGGGAAATAAATTCCCAAACAAGTCTATTTAATGCAACAAATTATTATGGAATATCCTTATGAAGTAATGACCTTAGTCTATGGTCCTGAAAATTTTAGTCACCACTATTACTCTCTACAGATACGCATGTCATGCTTCCATGTTCACTAGTTGGCAGGAAAGAAATGTTTGTACCCTGGAGAAAATGAGATCAGCTTTATCTGTAAGCAAATTGATATTGATGTCTTTTGTCCTAGAAAGGCACCTGCGTTTTATTAATATTCTTTTTTGGGTCATTTTCTTTCACTGATTATTTTTGCCAATTTATTCTACATGGGTGAGGGAACAGTGAAGAGTAGGGCAGCAGAAAGAAGTGGGAGAGAACACTGCTCGATATAAAGTGGACATAGCTTGGCTTACTCCAAAGTGCATTTTAATTTGACTTAGAAATCATTCCTTCTGTTCTCCTCATAGTCATCATTAGATTTTCTACTTGAAAGGAGAGAACTATGAATGCATATGTACATATGAAGTACAGTTTCTTTCCCTTTTCTGTATTCCCTGTTTTGCCCAAAGTTGTGGGTGTTGGAAACTGAGGGGAAACCATTTGATTCAGCTCAACATGTTCAAAACAAATCGTGTAGTTGAGACCGGCAAGATGGCAGACTAGGCAGAAAGACTGCACAAACCCTCTTCAACGAAGAAAAGGGAAACCAATTAACAAAGACACAGAAGATAATCCTGGACCCCTGAGCCTTGAAGGGAAGGATATAGAAGTGGACTAAACCCCAGCTAGCAGAAGAATTTGCTTGAAAATACCAAAAAAGGAGACATGTGGAGCTGCAGTCTGGCAGCAATCCTGAGTGATCCTGACGGCACAGATAGCTTGGAGATTCCCCAGTGGTGGTAGGACCTAGGAATTAACCTAAAAATCACCCTGCTAGCCAGGGACTGCACAGAGGACTGTTCTGGTGGCTGGGGAATAAACGGAGAAGGTGAAGAGAAAGGAGGGCTGAGCTGTGGACTTTTGCTGGTCCCGAGGGTGCCACCATTTTAAAGTGTAAAAGTGGCTTGACTATTTTGGATATTTAAAGAGACTGCACTCTTGCAGATTCCTGGGGCTTAAGAACATGTTCTGCTTTCCAGCAACCCCAAGGACACTCTGGACCCACAAGACTGAAAAGGTACGACATTCCTCGTTACGCTTATACCCCATACCCGTTTGGTGAACGAAGGTGCGGGCATCCCCCACTCCCACCTAACTTCTGGGCCCACAGGAACACCATCACAGTCTGTGTGCTCAGACGGAGCCTGGGTGCCCTGCCCTGTCCTCCACCAATTCTTCTTTTTTTATTTTTATTTATTTTTTTCTTTTTCTTTTTTCTTTTTCCCCTGGTGATTAGTTTGCTTGTATTTGTCTGTTTAAAAACAACTATTATTATTATTATTAATATTTTGTCCTTTTTATTATTATTCTT
>NW_006922021.1:1388381-1390365 GCF_000298275.1 Orycteropus afer afer
AAAACATTGAAATACTGCAAAGCATCTTCTCAGATCATAATGCTATGAAATTAGAAATCAATAATAGGAAGATCAACAGGAAAAGAGTAAACACATGGATACTGAACAACACCCTCCTTGAGAAAGACTGGGTAAGGGAATAAATCAAAATTGAAATTCAAAACAAATCGTGTAGCTTCATTTTCTGAGGTCTTTTTCTTAGCCTTTCATTCCAGAGAGATAGAAGCCTTTGAATACCCTACTGTATATTTTCATTGTTGTGAAAAATACATAGATAACACTGCATTTGCCAACTCCACATTTTTCACGTATAAAATTCAGTGAGGTCAACGACATCAGTCATGTTGTGCAATTACCAGTATTCTTTGCCAAATTTTCCATCCCCATAAACAAAAACTCTGCTTCCTAAACAATAATTTTCTTGCATTCCCTCTGCCTCCCTCCCCGTAGTAACTGCAATTTATGTCTGATCTCAATATATTTAATAATTCTACATATTTTGTGTTAGTGAGATCATACAATGCATGCCCTTGTATAGCCTAAGTTTTGAGGCTAGGGACAAATACCAGTCAACAGTCACTATGAAAGTACAATGGTAAGTAAGCTATCTGAGGGGATATCAACTCTACAGCATTCCATAATACTCTGGGGCACACATCTGAAACTCTTATTTCTTTAAATTTTTCTCCACATGTATCTGTTCTTTTATTGTCCAGTAGCTCCTCCTATTAATTAGGGAAATATGTGATTTGAAAATTGATATTCTTAATGCTAGTATGAAAGTTTAAAAAAACTAGGGGAATTTTTTTAAACAAAAGTTTTCAATTTTCTATAAATTTTCTTAATATGTTCTTTGCCTGTCATCTACTAACCTAGATTATTGAAAACTGCCCTACAAATTATATCCATAGAAAGAAAGCATTTCAAGTAGGAGAAGCTTTCAAATGCTTTTTTTAATAGCTCAAAATGAGAAGAAAACTTGTGCATTTAATTAATGGGAACTCAACTCTTTAAAAGTTTGATGCCTTTTGAAACTCAGATAGTTATATAATCCCTAGGGAGAAACAATAAAGACATTTTGGTTTTATTAAAGCAGAAATGACCAAAATCATTGACCACATATTTGCTATTAAAGATAACTGTAATTAAATCAACAAAAATTTTTTTTTTTTTCCACTGAGTCTAAAGGACCTGCAGCTTTATAGGACTGGCTGCCATTCTCTTAGTCAAAAACCAGGGTATGGAAAGCCAGACTCTCCCTCTACATATGGTACAAAGACTGGGTTTAGAGTTTTTAAAAAGATGAAAATAATAAGTTGGAAGATTAGAATATATTGAAGGTTGAAGATTTGATTCTGTGACTTTTACATAACTCCCAAAAACCTCTAAACTCACTGCCATCAAGTCAATTCCAACTCATAGCGACATTATAGGACAGAGTAGAACTGCTCCATAGGGTTTCTGAGGCTATAAACCTTTATGGAAGGAGGCTAGTGGGTTGGAACTGCTGACTTTTTGGTTAGCAGCCAAATGCTTTAACCATTACACCACCAGAGCTCCTTAACATAACTCAGGAAGGAAATAACTCCTCTCCACTTATAGTGGAAAAGCAAGTCAAAACCATAGAGGCTGAGAACTTTCTCCATGTGGATTTTCAAATGATTTATAAAAAGATGTTGGAGAAATTCACAAAGACGTGGATAATGCTGGAAAACACTGCATTTTGAATAAAAGACAGAGCTACTTAGTACAACAATGGCATCTATTGGCTCCCAGGAGTGACAATGACCATTGCCTGTTTGGAATATCTGAAAAGGGAGAATTCTGTTAGCAGTTTGGATTGCATGAATATAGACTCATTAAAGGACTAAGTGCCATTACTTAGGTGCTTTACTTTTGAATGCGGAGCTCCATATCAGGATGCTCACATACATGCTCAAAAACCCTCCAAGTGATACTAGAAGATGAGCTTTTCTTATTGTTA
>NW_006922021.1:1391291-1392741 GCF_000298275.1 Orycteropus afer afer
ATCCTGGTCCAAGGATTGGTCTCTTCCGACAACATGACCAAAATACTTGAGACAAAATATGGACAATGGTTGTTATTAGATGGCTTCTTATTTGTTATCTTAGTTAACAACTTCTTATTGGCTTTCTTTTAAATTTCTAGATTTTTGTAAACTTAAAAGAAATGCCTATTTATTGAAGAACTTTTAGAAAATACACAAAAAATGAAAATAAAATCATTATTAATGTCACTTTTAGGACTTTTGTGTATAGCTTTCTTTATTTGCACTCATTTCTAATTGCAGTTAAGTGAGAATTCCAATTTTTAAAAAACTTTTTTTTTATGGCTTTTGCTTTTCCTTTACCTTAGTTGGAAATTCCACATTCATAGAACTTAAGACCTTTCTTTTCTGTGGGTCACACTACTATTTTTTTATTCTTAGTATAGACTAAGTAGGAGCCCTGGTGGCCCATTGGCTAAGTGTTAGGT
The DNA here is from genome assembly GCF_000298275.1 of Orycteropus afer afer. Classification (NCBI taxonomy): domain Eukaryota; kingdom Metazoa; phylum Chordata; class Mammalia; order Tubulidentata; family Orycteropodidae; genus Orycteropus; species Orycteropus afer. Next base: position 1,391,759 of record NW_006922021.1, read on the forward strand.
TGATAAACAAAAGGTTGACAGTTTGAACCTACCAGTCGTTCTGCAGGAGAAGGATGTACTAGAGTACTTGCATAACAATTTACAAGCTCAGAAAGGCAGTTCTACTCTATCCTATAAAGTCCCTATGAGTCTGAGTTGACTAGATGGCAATGGGATAGACTATTTTTGCTCCCAACAAGAAGGTATGGAAATCATGCATTTCAACAAAGTATGATTCTGCTTTCCATGCAAAGGGCATGAATGCATTCTTCTATACCTGTGTCCTCATAGAATTGTTTATCCTTCCTTCTCCTATAAATTTTTAAAGAGTGTCAGTTGCTCAAAATAAGAAGAAGTAACTGCAAATATCCACTAATAATCAGAAGCTGGAATATACAAACTATGAATCTACAAAAAAGAGCACATATATTGATTTCTTCCAGTCAGTTGGCCAGGTAGCTGTCTTCCAATATCTTGGAATAGATGAGTGAGTGTTTCCAGCATTGCATCCCCTTGTTGAAACCTTTCAATTGCTATCTGTCAATTCCTGGAGCCTTGTTTCTTTGCCAATTCCTTCAGTGAAGCTTGAACTTCTTCCTTCTATACCATTGGTCCTTGATCATATCCTACTTCCTGACATGGCTGAATGAAGGAGAATTGATGTCTTTGAATGCTGGTGTTTGTGAAGAATATTCAATACACCATGGATGACCAGAAGAAAGGACACATTTGCCTTGGAAGAAGTACAGCCTGAATGTTCCTTAGAAGTGAGGATAGTGAAACATCATCTCATGTACTTTGAACATGACATCAGGAGGGATCAGTCCCTGAAGAAGGACATCATGTTTGGTAAAATAGAGGGTCAGTGAAGAAGAGGATGACCCCCAACAACTGACACACTGGTTGAAACAATGGATTCAAACAGCAAAGATTTTGAGGCTAGCACAGGATTGAACAGTGTTTTCTTCTGCATTGTATGGGGTCACTATGAGTTGGAACCAATT
>NW_006922021.1:1392941-1394122 GCF_000298275.1 Orycteropus afer afer
TAACAACAATTCTCCTTTCTTGCTAGGTTCCTTTTGTAAACAGAGTCATGGCAAGGAAGACCTTTCTCACCATATTGGTTCACTTGTTGGTGGTCTCCACAAGTCCAGAGATCTTCTCTTAGTAAGCCAGTGGTTATCATTTCAAAGGCAACAAATGTTCAAGATCCAACTCAAACATTCCACAAACATTCCCAATAGTACAAGCTCACAAATCCACATCATATCATAGTGCCTAAGACACAGTAAGCTTGATATATATTTACATATATATACATATATATGTAAAATGGAATTTTGGCAAGACTTCCATATTTTTGCATGTGAAGTATCATTGTACATATTCCTTTATACAGTATTAAATTAAAAACATCTTATAATTTCCTCAAGGAATAATGATACCTTTTTGGAAAATTGGTTTTATACTGTGAGCTCACAGTTGAATTAATGGCAATAGTGCATCTGCCATTTCTTTTAATATCTTTGAAAAGGCTGCATGAAGATGGGAAGTTAAATGGGATGTTTCATATTTTTTCCAGAACCTTGAAAACAACACTGTGTTTTTAATGGCAATATAAATAAAATTAAAAAAATCCTCAACCTATCTGATGAATGTGTTTGCTTGGCAAGTAAAATGTTTGTACCCTGGAGAAAATGAGATCAGCCTTATCTATAAGCAAATTGATATTGATGTCTTTTTGTCCTAGCAATGTAAGTGTCTTGTTCATACTACTTCAAAATAAGGTTGGTTGATTGATGAACACAAAACATAATTATCTTATATTTAAAGAGGTATCAACAATTCTTTGAATTTTTAATTACCATTGAGAAGCATCACAGTCATTTTTAGGACTCATCTGAAAAATAGTTAAATCTAATTGAAACCAGAATGTCAGACAATGCTTACAAATATACTGCTTACTGCAGAACTGTTAAAAAACAAAACAAAACAAAAAACTGTGTTTCCTTTATCTAATTGTGCCCTGGTAAGGGATTTTAAAAAAAATTGGAAAAATCAAAATGACAGAAGCATTTTAATGGACAACTGCAAATATGGTCATTGTTCTTATGATCCAACTGTTCAAAATCTCCTGCTTGAGGGGGAATTTCGGTGCAGCCAGTACCTACGTAACTGTAAAATTAGTCTATGCATTGTTGTTGTTGTTGTTAAGTGCCGTCGAGTC
>NW_006922021.1:1400576-1404887 GCF_000298275.1 Orycteropus afer afer
GTTGATGCTTTTGAGCTGTGGTGCTGGTGAAGAATGCTGAAAGTACCGTGGACTGCTAAAAGAACTAACAGGTCTGTCCTAGAGGAAGTGCAGCCAGAATGCTCCTTGGAGGCGAGAATTGCCAGACTTGTCTCACATACTTTGGTCACATTGTCAGAAGGGACCATTCCCTGGAGAAGGATGTCATGGTTGGTAAGGTGAAGGGTCGATGAAAGAGGGGAAGGCCCTCAACGAGGTAGATTGACACGGTGGCGGCGGCGATGGGCTCAAGTGTAGCAAGAATTGTGGAGCTGGCTCAGGACCAGGCGGTGCTTCGTTCTGCTGTGCATAGGGTCGCTATGAGTTGGAGATGACTCGGTGGCACTTAACAACAAGAGTAGGATTGATTTCAATGGCACACAATAGCTGCTCCACAGGAGATGGGGGTAATCTACTTCCATAAAGATCTAAAGACTTGAGTGGCTATGAGATATAACTGTTTAGGTCTCTCTCAAGTTTGTCAGATCAGAGCTGAAACCTCTGTATCCAGTTTACCCAATTTACTAAAGAAGGGAACCAACTTACTTGCTAATTGTAGGCTGTTAGAAAGGCTTGAAAGATTTAATGAAACTTCACAATTGTCCAGCTTGTATTCAATGAGGAGCTTACCATCTTGTATGTGTAAGAGAGAAAATCTACTTGCTCCTCTTTCTCTTCTTTCTGTTTCCCCTCTACTGTCATCTCTTTCCCATCTATGTCTCCTCTATCCCCTTTGGTATCATGTTACACATCCACATTCCTGCCATGGCCACCACCATGTCTCTGCCCTTCCTCTTCCTCTGCTCCTTCTCCTCTGTCTTGCATCTTTCACTTACTCACCGTATCTCACATCTTCCACTTGCACTTACACTTTTTTTTTGTAGTTCTTTGTGGCTATCCTGTTCCCCTTCACTATGAATTCATCACTTTTCAATTATAATGTATTGTTGCTTAAACTTTTTGTTACCAGGTTTCACTGTAGTAATGATACTCCACATTTTAGAATCTTGCTACTCAAAGTGTGATCTGTGGACCAGTAGCTTTGACATCTCCAGAGGGCTTTTTAGAAATGCCAAACCTCGAGCCCTATCCCAGACATGAAAGCAGAGTCTGCAGGCCTTGCCAAACACCTTAAGTTTGAGGAGCACTGTGTTAGAATACACTTTCCATAAAATAATTTAACATTAAATAACGTTGGACATTTGAAATGTAAAGGAATAAAAGGCTAAAATTAGAGTTTTAGGATTACCCCCAGCCCCCAGTAGAAGCTTTAAAAAGATGAAGGTCTCTGTCTTTACAAGAATTTACTGATGCTCTTCTAGGTATTTAATAATGTTCTTAAAATTTTAAAATTTGGTGGTGTTAGTTATGATTCTAGGAGGAATTTAATCAGTAGGTATTATAAAAATTATATGTATATAAAGTAAGGGCACAGATACATACCAAGTTTTGATAACTTCCTTTGAATTCTGCAGGCATATAGTATATTTATAATTGGGAGGTAAAACCATATGATTAACTATTTATAATAACTATTATTATAGGAGCATTTGTGAAAAAGTTTACTATTTGACAAGCAGCACATGAAACACTTTACAGAAGTTACCTTACTTAGCCCTCACAGCAATATTTCAGACTTACTATTAGACATGATCCCCCTCTAAGTTCTAAGATCCTCAATCTAAAACACTGCACTCATGTATCAATAATTATTAGTGTTTTTATTGCATACCTTCTTTGTTAGTGTGATAAATTAAATGCTTGGTTCTGAAGTCTGACCTTCCAGGTTCCAATCTGGGCGCCAGTGTTTACTAGGTATGTAACCCCATGCATATTGGCCTTCTCTACTTCAAAGATCTTGTCTTTAATATGGGAACACAAAAGACTATCTCACTCACCGTGATGTTTTAACATTTTAAGTTAGATAATTTGTGGAAGTGTCTTACCCTGATAGCTTGCAAAAATTAAGCACTTCATACATAGTTGTCGTTATTATTATTACATGTTGAGCTCCTTGAGATTAGAGATTTTATCATATATATCCTTGTATATACTGGCTCAGGTACAGAATGGGTAGTGTGGGGAATGTGGTCAACTGTAAGCAGCAGAAAACCTATCAGTAGCTTAAATAAAGTTATATTTTCATACACACACACACATAAAACCAGAGGCAGGTATTCAAGCATTGGTGTGGTACCTACCTCAAGGATATCATCAAAACCCAGGTTCCTTCTATCTTTCTGTTCTACGTACTTAGTTTATGGATTTTATCTTCTTGTTCACAAAATGGCTTCAGTAAACGAGTTATTGTGCTCACATACCAGGAAGATATGAAGGAGAAAGGTAAAAGAGAAAACACAAAGAGTGGGGATGTAATGTCTTTGGATCTTCTTGCATCTTCTTTGGAAGGACTTAGCTACATAGCTTCCCCTAGCTGCAAGAAAGTCTGGAAGAGAGTTTTCTAGCCCCTATATAAAGGAGAAAAGATTGATGTTTTCAAGGATTTAATATTCCTTGGATCTAAAATCAACACCCATGGAAGCAACAGTCAAGAAATCAAACAATATTTTGCATACGGGAAATCTGCTGTAAGAGACCTCTTTAAAGAGGTAAAAAAGCAAAGATGTCACTTGGAGGACTAAGGTGTGCCTAACCCAAGTCATGGTATTTTCAATCACCTCATATGCATGCAAAAGCTGGATAATGAATAAGGAAGACCAAAAAGGAATCGATGCTTTGAATTCTTGTGTTGGCGAAGAATGAATATTGAAAATACTACAGACTTCCAGAAGAATGAACAACTCCATCTTGGAAGTACAGCCAGAATGCTTCTTAGAAGTGAGGATAGTGAGGCTTCTTCTCACATATGTTGGACATGCCAATAAGAGACCAGTCCCAGAAGAAGGACATCATCTTGGTAAAACAGAAGGTCAGTGAAAAAGCGGAAGACCTTCAACGAGATGGATTGACAACTGTGGCTATGACAATGGGCTGAAAGAGCAATGATTGTGAGGAGGACACAGAACCAGGCAGTGTTTTATCCTGTTGTACATAGGGTTGCTATGAGTCGGAACCAATTGGATGGTATTAATAATGACTTATAAAGTAAGACACTAAAGAAGAAGGTCTTCAATGCCTTTGGGTAAGCAATCCTTACTGTTCACTATAGTATTCATTAGGCCAGTAATTCTGGTGGCACAGTGGTTAAGCACTCGGCTGCTAACTGAAACGTCCTTAGTTCGAACCTACCAGTCACTCCATGGGAGAAGGATGAGGCAGTCTGCTTCCATGAAGATTTACAGCCTTGGAAACCCTATAGGGCAGTTCTACTCTGTCCTACAAGGTTGGAATTGATTCCAGGGCAACAGATTTGGTTGGTTTGGTTTTGTTCATCAGTCATTCAGTCAATGAAACAAAGAAAAAAATTCAACATGAAATTCTTTAAAATGGAAGACATCAAGCCTTTTTATATAAATCGCAATTCATATATATTTAAATATGATGATCCCTTTAGCCAGTATTTTGCCTCTAAAGTATTTGAAGTAAGGAATGAAACTTTACACAGATAATTTATTTTGGCAGCGTTGCCATGGTGACAGGGAAAAAAAAGTGTCCCTACAACAGACTCTGAAAGAACTGCTCTTAGCAAATACTCAGAGGTGTTTCTGCTGCTATAGATAATCACAGGAGTTGCCAGAAATTAAAATATGCAAAGGATAAATACAAACCTTTTTCCTTCTTTATAAAGTTGGAGAGATCTTGCTTCTTTTTTGACCTCCATAGACCTGTTGCCAGGTTTTCCAGCTTCTTTCTTTGTAATGTTTCTGGGACAGCTCAGTCACCACCTTCTTGATCTTGTTCACCACTCAACAAACTTTTGTCAATGTAGATTTGTGATCTGAGAAAATCCTGATTTGATCTTTTTGTCTCTGGCTATTCCTCCTTCAATCCATCCATTCATAATGCTATTATGTGTTTTCCACCCCAAGCTCAGTAGCCAATGATGGATTATTTTTTCTTTTTTAATCCTGAAAGCTTTCAGCAGATTTTACCTTTGTGCAAGGGATTTCACTGCCCTTCCCCTTTCCATAGCCTCAAGCCTCAGAGTCATAAGACCCTTTCCTTTTTATTCCCACAAAAAGTCCTCCTCAATTTACTTTTAGATACCCTCTAGCTAGAATGTGTTTCATTCATCCACAAGGCAAGATATGATTCTTCATATACTTGACCTGAACTACTAGACTGCCTCCACATTCTTTGATTCATTCCCTGATGATTGATCTAACTATATAT
>NW_006922021.1:1404987-1429141 GCF_000298275.1 Orycteropus afer afer
TGTTGTTGTTGTTATGTGCTGTCAAGTCGGACCCAACTCATAGAGACCACTCCTTGGGTTTCCGAGGCAGTATCACTACAGAAGAAGATTGCCCCATCTTCCTTCCGAGGAGTGGCTGATGGGTTTGAATCGCCAGCCATCTGGTTAGCAGTCAAGTGCCTTAGCCACTATGCTACCAGAGCTCATGTATATATATATATATATATATATATATATATATATGAATGATTTGAAATAGTTTTGAGCATTGAGTATGTGTCAGATCTTTTGCAAAATGAAGTATATGGAGATAAGTAAAACTTAGGCTTTGTTCTCAAGGGGATTACAATCTGTTAGGGAAAAAGAATTCCACCCTAATATTAGGATAGCCAAAAAAGGTGGTGTAGTGGTTAAGGCATTTGGCTGTGAACCAAAAAGGTTGGTAGTTCAAACCCACCAGCCGCTCTGTGGAAGAAAGACAAGGTGGTCTGCTTCAGTAAAGGTTTACAGCTCTGGACACCAAGTGGTGCCGCCATGAGTCAGAATTAATTCCATGGCACAGAGTTTCATTTTTAGTATAGGATAATCTCAAGTATTTTGGAAATTCTGAGCTATAATTGACCAACCCCCTCACTTTCCTTCTCTGTCACTTCAACAGCACTCATCCATATTTATTTGAAAGTTTCTTAAGCGCAAGAAGGATGCTCTTCTACCATTTTCTTTTGGAATTGCACCCTTTATCACAAGGATACCACAGGACAATAATACAAATTAATTTTTCTAAAATATTGTAGAAAAATATCTGCAAGAAAAATTGAGATGGAGTGACATAAGGATAATGTCTCTTCTCAATTTTTGAGAAAATAACACAACGAAACATCATAAAAATTGGTCTAAGTCACAAGAAAATGTAATGTTTAATTCAATGAAGATTCATAAAAAAATATACATATTTAAACTTTGGTCATAAAATTCCCAAAACCCCCACTGCCGTTGAATCAGATCCAACTCATAACGACCCTTCCTTGGGTTTCCAAGGCAGTATCACTACAGAAGTAGATTGCCCAATAGGTATAAACATCATTCCTTGTGTATGTATGTAGTGTGATGTTGCTATTCTACGTGGTAGCAGAGCAGAATTTCAAACATAATCTAGGTAGAGAAAACAGACTGATACTCTTTGTCCTGCATTTTTTCTCAATATGCCGTGTTCTTAAAATCTGCCAAGAATATAAACAATAGTTGATATTTTCTATTTGTACATAATTTTATTATTTCATATTTTATTTCTTTTATAAAATTTCATCTCTAATTGTTGCTTAAAATGCATATTTGCCACTGTTTTACTATTGTGGCTGCTCCCTTTTGCTCACTGAGGTGTTACATGTCCAATAAAATATATGTAACTCGGTGTCTCAGTTCATGGCCAAACACACATAAAAAATACCTCCTTCTGCAGCTTTGGGTGAAAACCAAATGCTCATGTGGTGTAATTTTACAAGAAAATCTAATTACTCAAGTCAAGCTCTAAAGGAATTTTGCTTTATATTATTTAGAACTATTTTTTTCCCCCTAGAAAGGTAATCTTTTTCAGTAATCTGAAATGTTTCCCAAGAAGTTAGAATCTTTGCAAGCTTTGGAATCTGAAATTATTATTTATTCTCTGTTGGCTCCAAGGCCTTACTCATTGGAATTACAAAACTCTTTCTCTTATTGCTGAAAGTGTTTAATGTATGCAAACTTAAACTTGGCTTGAGAGCATTTTTAAAAATAAACTTTTCAAGTTGGAATGTTCTCACTGAATTCAAGCTTTTATGGTGCTGTTTGATTTGGCATATGTTGCTTGTGATATGTGAATTGAAAACACTTTGCATTTGAGAGACTTTTCCTGCCTTATTGGGATGTTTCAACTCAATTTATGGTTATCAGTAGGAAAAGAAAGAAAACATTTCAATCCAAAGCAGGTTTCAGTAGGATATGGCAGTAAGTACTTTAAAAAGAACACCACCAACCTTGAACCTTTGTCCACTCTTTTAAAACAAAGATTATCTCTCCCTTTTTTAAAGACCCACAGAAGGAGGGCTCTTCCTAGTCTATTTGAAAATACATCAGTCTTCTCCTTCAAGAAACTTCTCTTTCTATCTGGCCTGATACATTTTCATTAAGAATGAGACTGACTTTGTTACCCAGTGTTACCTTTAATGGTAAAATATTAGTCATTGGTTGAATACTTGGTTCCTTGACAGAGATCACGTATGCATCTGTATGCATTTGGGTTGATGCAATATTCAATGCTTAGACCACGAGGATGGTTATTGTTTATGTAACCAAAGCCTGGGGATATGTGTTTCCATGATTGGAAAGGTGCACATGTCATACTTAGGTGGAAAACTCACTGACTCTTCACAGATTGAACACACCTAGAAGGGACAGCTTCCAGCTCAGGAAAGAGAATGTTACCAGAAACAGAAACTCTCTCTTCGCTCTGTTTCAGTCCTTACTCGCCAAAGGTAACCACTGTTCAAACTCCTTACAGCAGAGATTATTTTCCTCATTTCTTTACTTTTTATAAATGGGATCATGTACAAGGTATTCCTTTTAATATGGTTTCTTTGGCTGAATGTTATATTTGTGAGATTCACCCATGTTGTTGCATGTAGTTTTAGACTGTTCATTCTCATTGCTGTAGAGTATTATAAGATGAGGGAGAAATCTCATTGACTCATTGTACTATTTGAATAGTTTCCAGTTTCTGGCTATTATGAATAACATTACTACAGTATTTAGTAAATGAGCATTTAGTATATGTCTTTGGGTAAATACAGGTATACAATTCAATTTGATATGAATCTAAAAATAGAATTACTGAATCATAAAATACACACATAACTTCAATAGACACTGGCAACCAGCTTTCCAGAGTAAGACAGCTCTTCTTTTGTTACTAGAATCGTATTTTGAGTTTTGTAAACGTATTTTGCAGTCAGTAAGTGTATACGCACACACACACAAACACACGCTCTGGTGGTGAAGTGGTTAATGCATTTGGACGCTAATCCAAAGGTCAGTGGTTCGAGCCCACCAGCCACTCCAGAAGAAAGATGAGGCAGGCTGACATAAAGATTTATAGCTTTGGAAACCCAAGGAAGGCCATTATAAGTTGGAATTGACTGGATGGCAATGAGTTTGGTTTTAAACATATACATCTATGTGTGTGTGTGTGTGTGTGTGTAAATAAAATGTAAATTAAAGTATGTATGAAATGAATTACATTTAATTGAAAACAGAAAAATGTTAAAGCTATGAGGAGAATGAGTATATTTGTATTGGTTAAAAAAAAATTCAATAATTCAGAGAACTGTCCCCTGACTCTATTACTATTATAGAATCAGAAAGAATAAAGCCAGGCTTTTGAAAGTTGACTTAGTTCCCTTCACCTCTTTGAAGAATGTGATAAGTCATAAAGGGGAAAATAAATCCTTGCCTTTCCACAAAGTATATCTGTTCTTTTTCTGTTGAAAATAAAATTCACCTCACCTAAAAAGCATAAAGGTTTAGCTTGGGGTAGACCCTGGGGATTAACTCAAGCCACCCAAATACTGGTGTTTGTGTGTGTGTGTGTGTGTGTGTTTTTCCCCCAATTTCCCTAATATAAAATTAAATCATTAACTTCAAATATTTGTAGCTGTGTTCAAGCTTTCTCTATTTTATTTTTAATAGTATTGAATTCTTGGAAGGAAGGTTGGGCAATCTACTTCCATAGTGATACCACCTTGGAAACCCAAGGAGGGGTAGCTATGAGTCGGATCTGACTCAACGGCAGTGTGTTGCGTTTGTTGTTTAATATTGAATTATTTCAGGATCTCTTAAGGATAAGAAACATCATAGATTATGATGTCATTTCTAATCATTGGGTTTCAGATCAAACTATTGCATCTGTGTTTAGGACAGCACTGTGTCTTGACCATCCACCTTTCCGGGGCCGCAGAAGATACTGACTTTGAGTACAAATGCTAGCTTCTTCTTGGATTAATTTAGCTACCCATTTTCAAAACATCTTATTTCAATAATATTCTTCCAGTATATCTTTCACTGTGGAAAAAGTCTCCTTCAATGTCCTTTTAAATGAGAAAGTCAAATGGTATTTTGAAACATAGGCTTGGAAAAAACTGCAGTTCAGTTTAGTTTGATGAGAAGAAAAAAATAATTTCCAATATTAGATTAGACAGAGAAGGAATATAAAAGAGAGTTTTATGGGAAGATCTTTGCCTTTTATCCTTTTAAGGTTTCATGGAACTATAATAAGAATAATTCTGTCTTGTCTAAGATGTTCCTTTAAGCAACTTTCTAAGCTTCAAGGCATTTATCTTATGCATGTGCTTTTCAGCTGTATTGTCAGAAGTCTTTTGTTTAAAAAAGCCTTTGGTAAGATGTTTTAAATTTAAATTTAAGGCCGAACAACAACAACCAGAAAGTACTTAATACTGCTGCCTTTCTTTGTGTAATGATCAACTCCTCTTATGCTGTCCTTTGTCTCTGAGTCATTTTCTTGAATCCCTTTCTAAAATGAGGTGAAAGAATCAGGTGACATAAATCTTATATGTATGTCCTTATTTTTATTTCTGTTGTTCCAAATATAGAGATTATTTTCTCCCATTCCCCCATCCTCAATTAGCTGCCAATGGTCTGGAACTTAACGGTTTTACCTCATGTGATTCTATTTGTTTGTAATCCTATATTCAACATTGTACTGAAGTCTGTTAAACATTGATAAGCCAGTTTTTATGCAGCAGGTCCTCAGAGAGCATTGCACTAAAATGCTGTAAAGACTGGGATTAGGTTTAGGTATCGTAAGGTGGTTTCCAGACATTTTTCTAGTGCCTGTTCTTCCAAAGGTGCCAAATCAACTTGGCCTTGATTTAATATTGCTAAAACTGTAATGCTGAGCTGACTTGGAGCTTCACAGACTTCAGAAAGAGGTTTGTTTTTTTTTCTGGGGGTAATTTCACAAAGAGGTTCCCCCCCCCCTTTTTTTATAAAGTGCTGCCAAATGCAATGCACACATGGGATATTATTGTGTAGTTACTGTGAGACACTGAGTTCTTGGCCAAAATTTTAAGCTCCTTTCATCACTATTCAAATTTTACCTTCTTTTGTTACCTCTTGCCAGGGTTCTAACTGCCTCATCTGATACTGTTCTTATTTCGTAAGGAGAGCTGCATTGCGTTTAATTTCTTCTTCGTCATACAGACTTAAAATCATCCCGCTTCCTGAAGATAACCACTGTCAACATTTGAGAGTATATCTTTCCCATATATGTTTCCTATATATGTTGTTGTTGTTGTTGTTGTGTGCCGTCGAGTCAAATCAGACTCATAGCGACCCCTCCTTGGGTTTCCGGAGGCAGTATCACTATGGAAGTAGATTGACCCATCTTCCTTCCGAGGAGTGGCTGGTGGGTTTGAACCGCCAGCCTTCTGTTTAGCAGTCAAGTGCCTTAGGCACTACGCTACCAGAGCTCCCTTTCCTATATATAGATAGGTGTTTTTTTTTTTTAATGGCATTGTGCTTCACAGATTGTTTCATAACTCACTTTTCAAATACATTTTTATTTGATAATATTTATATGCACAAAATAATATATATGTAATTAATATATAATGTATAAAAATGATCAAATGAACACCCATTTAACCACCACATAGGTTAAAGAGTAGTACAAATACTCTGAAGCCTCATGTTTCTCTATCCAAATGTTAATAATTTCTCTCTTTTGCAAAGATAACCGCCCTTCAGAATTTGAACTATGCATATCCTCAGATAGATTTTCTTCTATGAATCAGTCCTGGGTACTACCCACCTCAAAGATAAGTGAGCTTACTTTTTTTTTTTTCCTTTTAACCACAGTGGAAACCATTTCAAAGAAACCTATGTATCCAAATATAAAGACAATGGGTTCATTTATACTCCTTTTCTATACTGAAATTGAACCAGAACATTTCATCCTTGAGAAAATGTTACTCTTACAATATTGTCAAGGTTGGTCTCAGTTTGATGAGAAAATATGCTTGTGCCAAAAACTCAATATTTAATTCACTATTTTTTCTGACATATTTTTTCCCTGAACTCTTCAGCTTAGTTTAGAGCTGAAGAACTCCTTACTGCAAGGGTGAGCAATTATACAGTTCTTCATAGGAATATAGAAATGCTCTTTTTCAACCAAAGTAATGTGTAAGTCTAGGAGTTATCCTCTTTGCTTGCTTTCTATATCCTAATTGTGATACATTTCTATTTGTAGTTCACAGAATCTTTCAATATACAAACAAAAGAGGTTTTCTCAATACCTTTATTGCCTCCTAGGTAAAGTATTTTTGGTGTCTAAAAGTGTCTATATTTTACAGAGAAACCTACCCTTCATGAAATTCCATAACTCTAATACACACCTTTCCCTAGAGAATCTTACAGACAAATCATATAACTACAGAATGTGACAGTTGGAAAGACTAAATCAATCCTATCATTTGAAATATGGACATCAAATGGTAATGTTATGTCTAAGTCCCCAAATTTTGTGAAAGAACTATAATATGACCATTGATTGAAATAAAAAGCCTTGATTATTTACCAAATCTACCAGATCTTGGTTGTCTGGGTTCAATTTTCTGATGAACCATCTGTTCTAAACAACTCTAATGTTATTAGATCCATGTCAGGTTGATTTAGTTAAAGCTGAATAATAAGAAATTAACAGCTTCTCTCCAATGAAGAAATATATATATGAGTGAATAATCATGGTCACAGATGAGAAGCAGCATGTTGTAAATACTCTAAGTTAATAACGTACGTAAGATATTTGTAAATGAACATCAGAAACACTGTCTTATGATGAACTGCAGACTTACTGGTATTTTGTAAATACAACTTTGCACAGTTCAATTGTTTGGATACAGTGCAATTAAATTACGGTATTGTAACACTAACAAAATTTTAAATTATGAGAATGGTATACATTTAGTAATGAAAACTTAAAAAATAAATTTAAAAACATCCAAATAGCAATACCTCCATCCTCCAACCCAATGTTCTTCTATACACACTTTTCTTTTTCAAAATTTCCATTAGATTTTGTTTAATAAGGTAAATATTTAGTGTTCAACACTATTAGACATTGTGAAAGAAGTAGAACAATATGGAACACAATACTTTTTTACGGTGCTTATAGTCAGGTTAAGAATGATGTATACAAAGAAAATGGAGAATAACAAAATTTGTAATGTCACATGAACCTGCAGAAAGAAGTGAAATTATGGAGGGAGTTGGTTCTACACAGGAGGGTCCAAAACTAGGCTCTGGAGAAGTAGTGTATATATGTCTTCTCAGTAAGACACAATGTGATAAACAAAGGCACGAGGAAGGAATAAATTCTCTGGTGGTTCAGTGGTTAAAGCATTAAGCTGCTAAACAAAAATGCACCTGCCGCTCTGCAGGAGAAAGATAAGGCTGTCTTCTTGCATAAAGATTTACAGTCTTGGTAACCTTATGGAGGTCCTATAGGGTCTCCATAGTCAGAATATTCTTGATGGCAGTGGGTTTTGTTTTGAGTTATCAGAAAGCAAAATACAGTAATATAAAAGAAGACTTCAGCAAGACAAGCGTTAAGGCTTGCATTGTATCATCCCAAAAAATGTGGAAGTCCTAATCCTTGCATCTGTAAATATGATCCAGTTTGGAAATAGGCGTTTTCATTTGTTATGTTAATGAGGCCACACCAGTGTAGGATAGATACTAAAACTAATCACTTCTGGGAGGTGTCTTATACAAAAAGTAGAATAGACACAGAGATACACCCAGAAGTGGAAGGCAGATGTCATGTGAAGATGAATCTACAAAGAAAGAAACACCAAAGATTGCCAACAGACATCACATACTAGGAGAGAGGCCATGGAAAAACAATTGACATGGCTGACATTCATTCTGCTTTGGTCTTTGAGCTTGCAGAACTGTGAGAAAATAGATTTCTGTTCTTTATAGCCACCCATTCCTGGTAATTTTTTTGGTAAAGTGACACTAGGTAACTAAGACAATAAGGATTGAAAGAGTAACTGAATAAACAATGAAATATAACTTTGGAGTTTCTTAAAGAAAAAAGAATGGTGTAATGACAGCCGAGAAATCAGAAGAATAGTGTGGCAATAGAGTTGAAATAGAATGGAGTGAGAAGCGAAAAAGAGACAAGTTAAAATGATTGTAATAAATCAAACATTGAAAGTTTAGTGACAGGGAGGGAGAGATGAAATTTATAGATATCACAAAGAAAACATAAATCAATAAAACTTCTATAATGTCTGGTATCTACTGATAATGTGGAATCCATGGGTGGTGCAAATGGGTAATAAATACGCTCGGTGGCTAACTGAACGTTGCAATTTCAGACACAGGCACCTCAGAAGAAGGGCCTGATGATCGACTTCAGACAAAGCAGCCATTGAAACTCTATGGAGAACAGCTCTAGTCTGACACACATGGTGTCAACATAAATTGGAATCCACTTGATGGCAAATTGTACCTGTAATGATAATATAATGTAATTAAGATTTTTGAAAACTAACAATGAAATCATTTTCTTTTTTCCTGACTGGGAAAAAAGGCAGGGGTGAAGGATGGGGTGAAGAATTGCAGAAATGGATAGGATTGTTTTAAAAGAAATGCAATGGTGAGGAAAAATTATTGCTCAATGTCTTTTATTTAAAAAAAAAAAAATCCCAGTATTCTAGAAAATGCTCTCTATTGAAGCTCAGCCATAAATATAGAGATAGGGAGAATGAAGACATGAAAGAGAAGCCATTTTCTTCTGGTCTCAGGAGACTCATGAGAAGAGGAAATGAGATATAGAGGAGGGAGACGTATATCTCTATTTCCCTTCCTCATGCTTCAGTCCAGAGGAAGAAACATGTTATGTAAACTGCAGGAAATCGTGAGGCTATGTCTGTCCTCATTTGAACACTAGAAGGATGCTGCTGCACTGAGTGACTCTTTGAAAACACAAGAGCTCATAACTCAGCTTATGAAGCTGACTGACATGATTTGGTAGACAGATGGCCTAGTTTGCCCTCCCAAGCCTTCAGTAGTTTTTGTAGGTCAGCCATTGGACCCTCTGCAATGAGGGTCAAGTTACCTGTGTAGCTTGTGCCTGTAGATGGATGGAAGTCAAGGCAGATGCTCTTAAAGATAGGTTTATGGTGGCTGAATAAGCGAGGGGTCTTTACAGTCTCCAAACCAAGCTGAGTAAGGATGTACTATGAATTTTATTAACTACCCACTTCAGTCAGCAGATGACAGCAGGATATCCAATAGGTGAAACCTGCCATCAATGGCCCAAGAACCAGCATGATGTGAGATGATTCATTTCTTCTCAATTACATTTGATCATGAAAGCCTCTTTCCCATTTTCCACATGCTATTTTAGAGAGAAGTAGAAGAATCTCAAATGCAAAGGAATCTTCAAATGAAACTGAGTTAAAACTAAAAAGACTGATGAAATGATCATATTAGAATGAGATTAATTAGACCAAAATTAGTTTACTTAATAACCTAGCAGGAGGGGAGGTCAGAGCAGTTTCTGAGAATGAAGGACTCTACATTACTCTCCTCGTTTATGAGTGCAGTGCCAAGTAATTTGAGACTGTGTTACTAAAAGAGCAATTACTATTTTCCCTTTATGTTAAGGCACTCTGATATCATACACCAATGATGAGAAAAGTCTATTGAATCGCATCCTTTCCTTAATGAGGAGCCAAGAATCAATCAGTGGACCCTCAAAACTGAGTCTCTGGAACAAGTGAAGTTAGATCACCTTTTGTCTACAATGGTGTTGTTGTTGGGTGCTGTCAAATTGACTCCAACTCATAGAGACCCTATGTACAACAGAATGAAACACTGCCCAGTCCTATGCCATCCTCACAATCCATTGTTGCAGCCACTGTGTCAATCCATCTTGTTGAGGGTCTTGCCCTTCTTCACCGACTGTCTACTTTACCAAGTATGATATCCTTCACCAGGTATTGTCTACAATACTTATTTGAATTACCCTGTTGCAGTCATCAGTTGGGAGTGAGGCATTTAACAAGAAGTTGGCATAGAGCAGAGAAGGGACTAGTAATGTATAGATTTCCCAAGTTAATGACACACAACATAAGGACCACATGGCCTATTGTAAAAATAGATTGAATACAATGGAAAGAAAAGGTGAGCTTCACTTAAGGATATAACTAGAAAAACTGGTGAAAGAACTTCAGGCAAACAAAATAACCAGAAGACATAGCTCCCCTTCTTCAGGGATCTAGGGAACAAATAAATGTCCTTACAGAGCTAGGATGTCTCTAGCATTTGTCCAGCTCTACAAGATAAGATATTTCCCTCACCCTTGCTATTCTTTCCATTTCTAGTATCAGTGCCCTAGCCCACACCCTCATCAGAGATGACTACTAGAGCATCTCCCTACCTGGGATGTTTCCTCCAGTCTTTCCAACCAGAGTATAATAAACTTTGCAAGGGATGGACCACCTCCAGCTTATATTCTTATGATCCCCGATAGTATCCAGCATAGCAAAAGAAAGTGTACTGAAGCTATACTCATACTCCCTTTCCTCCTTCATGACAGATGCTGTTAATTGATTCTTTCCCTCATAAGACTTCTCAGCACAGCACACTATAACCCTCTATTGATTTATCAGAGTTGGCACATGTGATGAAACCTTGTTTACCATCGCTGAACAAACACATAGTACACTTAAACAATGTTTATTGGGTTGAAAATACTGAGCAGACCCAGAAATGATTTTGGGGGTGCATGAAAAGGAATTGTCAAGAGAGTTAGGAATCAGGTGCAGAAATAGAACAAAAATTCAATCACTTCTAAACTTGATATAAACTCAAACATACCTGTAGGTAAATTATGTAGATTTTTCATCTCTTAAAGTAGATTGCCAGAATAAAAACTAGCAATTCCAGTGAGAATAACAAAGCAAACAGAGAAAGGAAGTGAGATGACAAGCGGATTAGCCTCATTTGCTTGTTTGTTTGTTTGATGAGTGTTTATTTCAGTTTATAAAATCTTAAAAATGTAAAATGATAGAGTACTCATTTAAACATGGAAGAAGTTCTGTATCCTGCTCCATTTGAGGGTCTGGGGAAGAGAGACTCCAGCAGAAATGCAGCCCAGCAGCTAGAAAAACAAGCAAAGACAAGTAATACCTTTCCCTAATTAATGGGACCCTGGTGCTAGTGTCAATCACAGTGCCTCCTCCCCACTTCAGTCCAAAGGGTTGGCTGAAGACCCAAGAGAGGCCACTCAGACAATCCCCTGGGAATTTGCACCTTGAGTGAGGGAACTCAAAGATGGTAGATGGATGTAGAAGGGCTATTCTGATTAGAATGTTCTAGAGAGAATGTTCACATATCCCTGATACTGTACAACCTAGAAATGGTCTTCTCCTGTTCATGTTTGAGCCCTTTGGCTAGACAGCAAACAATTCTGTGACTGAGCCTGTGTCCTTTTTATAAATTCCCTCCTTTTTAGTAACTCAGGCAGAGTCAGGTCCTCTTTCTCACAAACAAGACCCAAACTTTGATTACATTAAAGAAGGGCTGTCCTACAGTGGAGAATCCAACAGGATGACCTTGTCACGGTTCTCCAGACTTGCGAAGAATTAGTAGTTCATTTTGAATTTTCTTGTACCTCAACTTTATTTAAGTACATGATGATATGATTTTTAATTTTTGTTTTATTTAAGTCACATAACGTATATTTCATGGATTGATATTGTTTCAGATCATATCTCACATACATAAGTAATAACTCTCTGTTTGTGTGATATGGTTAGATATGTAAAGAGAGAAATAAATAAAAGCCTTGATTAATGTTAAGCTATTATTAACTTCAGCTTCTGGGTGGCACAAACTGTTTGCACTGGATTTTATTTTTTCACAAATAATGTGCTCACATAAATAGCATACCCATACATATAATGTGCATAGTGTGCCTAGGAAAATAACACGTGAGGGGGTTTTGCAGTTGGCAGAAAATGTATAAAGCGCACGTTATTTGCATAAAACTAAGGTAAGTGAAATGTTGGTGGTTTGAGTCCACGCAGGGGCACCATGAAATAAAGGCCTGGTAAACTACTTCTATAAAGATTACAGCCAAGAAAACCCTGTGGAGACCAGTTCTACTCTGTAGCGCATGGGGCCACTATGAGTTATAGTGACTCAATGGCAATAGGTTTATTAACATCATGAGTCAATATCTTAAAACCATTTTCTCCATTAACATCATTTATAGCCCAGTTTTCACTACATCAGGGAGGCTCTGGTGGTGTGGTGGAAAAGGCATTTGGCTGCTAACCAAAAGATCAGTGGTTTAAACCCACCAGCTGCTCCGTGGATGAAAGATGAGACAGTCTACTTCTGTCAAGATTTACAACCTGGGAAGAAAAATGAGGATCGCTTTGAGTCAGAATTGACTCAATGGCAGTGAGTAAGTTTTTTTCAGGATGTCTAGAAATTATCAAACAGTCACTTGCCAGTGTATTCCAAGTGTACAGCAAAAATACTAATAAATAAAAATATCAATATTTAAAATAATTATTAAAAATATTAATAGTTAAGGTTTTCACAAATCTTTTCTCTACTTCTTCCCACCAATTGCATCCTCATCCCATAGTAAATGTACCAGCAATGCCAGACTTATGTGGCTACTGTTAATTCTGGCCATGATTCTTCAGGCTTGGGCAATGAACAATGTGAGAAACATGGCATTAGGTGATGGGAAGCAGGATCTGGGGGAATCATTCCACAAAAGAAACTTGGAAGGGCCCCAAGGACATGAAAGACAATTGATGTCCATCTGTGTCAGGCCCATGCTTAGTTTCATAGCCTCTGTTCCATTTGTAGTGCAGCCAACTTCTCAAGTACCAGGAAAGGAAGGGTGGCAGGTGTTAATTGGGGTGCTGATATTTGCTGCTTTGAAGAAAATTACAAACACTCTGAGGTTCATACAGCAAAGATAAAATCATAACTCTAGAAACACAGGGTGAGCTAGTCAGTGCAGTCTACTTAGTTTGGAGACAATCTATATCATTTTAGTGCTTATGACAATTAAAACCAAAGTAGGATGACAAAATGTAACATGTTTTTTGTTTGAATCATTAACTGTCTTCAGGAAACATGAGAATATAAAGACAGAAATGTAATGTTTACTATTAAGTATTTAAAAGTATTTTTTCCACCAAGATAACAGAAATATTCATACATTTCAAGAGAATTTCCTATTAGGCAAAGCTTCTAGGCATGGTTCATATCCCATGTACTCCAAAGACACTAATTCCTAAATTATAAAAGAAATGAATTGATACAGGACCAGATGGTCATGGGGTGATCTATTCTTGAGTAGTGGAAGAGCTATTATCTCTAATATAATTTCATTCCTACTTGTAAATCTACACACCCCATGCATTAACTCCATGGCAGTATCTGTAACGGTTGGTGGGGCTGTTGGTAATGTTTAGGAAAGGAGAACAGTTTAAAAAGTGCACTTCAGCATGAGAACAAAAATAAGAAATGAAAATTAGCTGCTTTAAAAATATAGATGTCTTGATAGAATTGCATGACAGAAGATCATGCCTAGGTTTCTCTGGAAAATATCCCAAATGGAAAGGTGTGTGTGTGTGTGTGTGTGTGTGCGTGTGTGTGATCTATAGGAAAATTTTTAAGAAAGAAGGGCAAAGTAGGTAAATGGGTTTGGTGGAACATTTGATGAATGTCTTAGGCTGGTTCTCTAGAGAAGCACCAGTGAAGCTTTAAATACACACACACACTCACACACACACACATATGGAGAAAGAGAGAGAACTTTCTCTCAAGGAAATGGCACACACAGTTTTAGAGGCTGGTAAATCCATGGGGCAAACATCAAGCTGGAGGCTTATCCTGCTGCACTCAACTGCAGGGGCTGATGAATCAAAGATCAGTAGGTAAAATGAAAGATTGTTGGCTCACAGGTGGTGAAGGCGACATTCCCAAAATTGGCAGGCAATATGGCAGTCCAGTGGTTCAAGTCCAGGAACCAGAGATGATGATGAGCTAGATGTAGCATCCAGATCCAGCAGAAAGCCATAGAACTTTTCCAGGATGTCCATATATATATTAGAAGCTGGCCACACCCTTGAGGAAATGCCCTTTCAACTGATTGGCTGCTCATAGCACATCTCATCATGAAAGTGACTGCATTATATCCGATCTCATCATGGGGGATGACTACATCATAACTGCTAAATCACTGAGAATCATGGCCCAGCCACGCTGACACACAACCTTAAATACTGCAGTGACCTTTACAACAATCTGTAGCTGCAGATAGCAAGAGAATGGAAAAGGAACAGCCTTTGGAAATCATTTATAAAAGTCTTATATAAATCTCAGCTACCAAATCAAGTACTTACCACATGTATGTGTTGATAAGAGCCCTGATGGTAGAGTGGTTAAAGTGTTCAGTTGCAAACCAAAAGATTGGCAGATTGAACCTACCAACCAATCCACAAGAGAAAGATGTGACAGTTTGCTCCCTTAAAGATTTACAACCTTGGAAACCATATGGGACAGATCTATTCTGTCCTGTAGGGTAACTTTGAGTTGGAATCAACAAGACAGCACTAGAGTTTTTTGGTATGCATTGATATATTTTTCTATGTTTGGAAGAAAAGAGCTCACTTTAAAAACAACTTACATATTACATTAAATTCCCAAATATTTAGCATTTTCTCCCTCATCATTAGGACAAAAGACATACAAAACTAACCTTATTTCTTCTATATGTGCATTACATTATGCAAGTAGTAGATAATATCATTAGCAACAACATTTCAAAACATTTTACTATGTACTTCAATTTCCTCATTACACTAAAAGGCACAGTTTCAAATGCATCTGATATATATTTTCCAAATTAGAAAATGCTTCCCTTACAATATGGACATCATTAAAGCAATTTACCTGAGCTGGCTAAGCAAAGAAAGCTAGGTGGTTGAATCTTAACAGCTTTATCAGTTTCATGAAATAAAACAAAATGAATTGGCTGAAAGAGAGGGAGGATTAGGAGGAAAACACTCTATTGCATAGAAGAGAAAAGCTGTCTTGTATCCAGCTATTTTTATACAGCTCTGACCTTCCCTGACCTGGACCATTACAATAGAAATGTAAGCACCATGCCCTTCAATCATTCACAATGCGGCCAGAGTTACTGTCTAAAGACCTAACTGACCATGTCTCTTCTGTAGGTTAAAATCCTCTCTGACTTTCCTTTGACTACAAGATGAAATTCAAACTCTTTAACAAGCCATAAAAGGTTCTTTACAACCTGATTTCAACTTATCCCTTCTATCTCATTCCATTCCCTTTCCCCATTCCATTAACCAGACTTCCCAAAAACCTGAACTTTTCAGCATCTATTCAACAACAGAAGCCCTTTAATTATTTCATGCTTTTATATTTGTTGTTCCCTATGCCAGAAATGACCTTCCTGTACCTCATCTTACCTGGAAAATTCTTCATTGGCTTTTATAACTAACCTCAAATGACATTTCCTCTCTCTCCTCTTTGAAACTTTTTACTACATATGTAGGTAGTCTTTGCTTTTTGTATTTCTACAACACTCTGTAGGTGTCTCTCCAATGTTGCTGCTGTAGTTGTTAGGTGCTATCAATTCGATTCTGTCTCATTGTGATCTTATGTATAACAGAACAGAATTGTGCCTGTTCTGCAGACATCCCCACAATCTTTGCTTTGCTTGAACCCATTGTTGTAGCCACTGTGTCTATCCATCTCATTGAGGGGCATCCTCTTTTTTCTAACCCTCTACTGTACCAAGCATATCTTTCTACAGGGACTAGTCCCTTCTGACATGACCAAAATATGTGAAACAAAGTTTGGCCATTCTAACTTCTAAGGAGCATTCTGGTTATACTTCTTCCAAGACAGACTTGTTTATCCTTTTGACAGTTAATGATATTTTCAATACTCTTCACCAACACCACAACTCAAATGCATCAATGATTCTGCAGTTGTCCTTAGTCACTGTTCAGCTTTCACATGTACATGTTGCTGTTGTTGTTGTTGTTAGGTGCTGTCGAGTCAGACCCGAATCATAGCAACCCCTTCTTGGGTTTCTGAGGCAGTATCACTATGGAAGTAGATTGCCCAACCTTCCTTCTGAGGAGGGGCTGGTGGCTTTGAACCACCATCCTCCTGGTTAGTAGTCAAGTGCCTTAGGCACTATGCTACCAGAGCTCCCCACATGCACATGAGGCTGCTGAAAATACTAAGGCTTAGGTTAGGTACACCTTACTTCTCCAAGTGACATCAGTATCCAGGGGTGGTACAACATTATCTAAAATGCCTAGTTTTCAATAAAAAAATTCTAAATCTTCATCCAAATCCTAATTAAAAAAAAAAAAAAATTCTAAGAAACAGGGAAGTATCATTCGTATACAGGAAACAAAGTACACAACAGAAATTGCCTGTAAGAGAGACCAGAGTTCAGACTTAATAGACTTCAAAGCAGACATTATAAATACATTCAAATAACTAGTGGAAACCATGTTTAAAGAAGTAAAGGGAGCTACAATGACAATGTCTCACCACATATAGAATATCAACAAAGAGATAGGACTCATAAAAAAAAAAAAAAAAAAAGAACCAAATGGATTTTCTGGTGTTGAAAAGTACAATAACTGAAATAAAATATTCACTAGAGGATCTCAACAGTAAATTCGAACTGGCAGAAAATAGAATCAGTGAAGTTGAAGATATATCAATAGATATTACGCTATCAGAAGAATGAAGAGAAAAAAGAATAAAGAAAATTGAACAGAGTTTCAGAAAAACATGGGACACCATTAAGTATGCCAACATACGCATAATGGGAGCACCCAAAGGAAGGAGTGAAAGAAAGGGGCAGGAAAAAAATCTGAATAAACAATGGCTGAATTCTTCTCAAATTTGATGAGAAACAGTAATCTATGTATCCAAAAAGCTTAATGAACTCCAAGTAGGATAAACTCAAAGAGATCAATATCCAGACATATCATGGTAAAAATTCTGGAAGGCAAAGACAAAAATAAAATCTTGAAAGCAGCAAGAGAAAGACAACTCATCATATACAAGGTAACCCCAATATGGTTAATAACTGACTTCTCATCAGAAACAACGAAAACAATAGAGCAGTGAATTGATATATTCAAAGTGGTGGGGGGAAATAGGCCAATCAGGAATCTTATATCAGGCAAAACTGTCTTTCATGAAGTGAATAAAAAGAAGAGAGAATAAAGATATTCTCATACAAAGAAAAACTGAGACAATTTGTTACTAGAAGACTTGTTCTACAAAAATTACTAAAAGAAGTTTTTCAGGCTGAAAGTAAGTGATCCCAGACGATAACACACATACTCAACAAAAAGAAAAGCATCAGTAAAAGTAATTTCGTAATTATAAAAGACAGAATAAATACAAATTTCTTCTCCCTTCTTATTTAAAAGCAATTGTATGAAACATGTATATAATTGCATTTCTGGGCCTGTAAACACACACACACACACACACACACATATGCATATAGGAGCTCTGGTGGCTCAGTGCCCAAGGCATTTGACTGCTAACCAGAAGGCTGGTGGTTCAAACCCACCAGCCACTCCTTGTAAGGAAGACTGGGTAATCTACTTCCGTAGCGATACCACCTCGGAAACCCAAGGAGGGGTCACTATGAGTTGGAACCGACCTGATGGCAGTGAGTTTGGTTTTTATATGTGTATATGTGTGTGTATATATATGTAGTATTTGACAATAACAGCACAAAGGAGGTGGGAGGTGACTGGGAGCAAAGCTGTACTGGATAAGAAAATTACACCAGAGGGTAACTTGAATCCACAGGGACAAATGAAGAGAAACCAAAATGGTAAATAATAAAGTTAATATAACAAAGTCTATAACTATATGTTGCTCCTCTTTCTTCTATCATTCTTTAACATACAGCATGGATTGATTGCCTGGCATGAGGCCCAGCTCCCCAATTCCCCCTCTCTGTTCTTCATAATAGAGGCTCAGGGATTAGAGTGTAACAAAAGAAACAATCTGTCAAATCACTGTAAAACCATAAAAACATAGGGCTTTGTGTGACCTTTGCAGCATAAGGGGTGGGAGGGTATTCTCAAACGTATTTGGTTAATAATTATTTCTTGGCAGAGAGTTGTTAAGAAGGACTGTCTTCTCCCTCCAAATATTTCCTTTGAATGATTTATACTAGAAAAATATGTTCAGTCTTTTTCTCCTACATCTTACTCAATCTTTCTTGCAAGAAAAGAATGGATCAATCTGATTGGCAAGATGAGAAAAGTCTGACATTCATTGGTTTCTGCTTCATGATTGAGCAAACATTTCTTTTTTTCTCTCTGGTCCCAACTTGGGTATGAAGCAATGATTTCTCTTGCAGCTGGTTGGGTAAATGCCTTCCCTTCACATACAGCCTTTCACTGACTGGTTCCAGGGCACTGGATCAGTATTCAATAGGGCAGGTTATAGGAATCTAAACAGTGGAAGCAGGTCCAACATTTCAGGGAAATAAGCCCATAGAGTAACTTCCACATTTATCTATCAATATTTAGCGATGTCTGAAATGCCGTCTCAGCTACTTAATAAAATGTTGTTGTTGTTGTTGTGTGCCATCGAGTCAGACCCAACTCATAGGGACTCCTCCTTGGGTTTCCAAGGCGGTATTACTACGAAAGTAAATTGCTCAACCTTCCTTAAATAAATAAATAAATAAGAGCCCTGGATTTTAAAATATGACAGGGCCATGCATCAAAATTTAGGAGTAATATTTCTATTACCTGCAGTACTTATTGGGTTAAATTGAATAAATACAAATCTAGACTATTAATGTTTTGCCCTCCAGACAGGACCAAACAGGATATTCTAAAGAATGTGCAGCTCCATTACTGTGGGATATAACAATACACAAACCATAAATCAGGTATCCACTCCCCTGGTTCTATGAAGAACACAATCTTATTTATATTTCTTTTTCTTCTTTCTGTGTTTCTGTCTACTGAATTATCTTTTCCTATATCCATTCAGAGACAATAGCTCAAAGCTCAATATATAGTTGAGGAATATAAGTGAGTGGATGACCATATTGCATGCTCAAATAGGTAGTAGGTACTACAGGAATAACACTATAAATGTGCATAGAGAAAAGACTCTGGAAGCAGTGTATCCTGGATATACAGACTTCCATGTATAATACCTGTATAGAAAGTAAGTACAAAGATTGGTAAAATGCTTATAATTATTGAAGCTGGGTAATAGGCATATGAGCTTTATATAATTCTTTTGTATATACTTTGAAATTTCCATAATAAATGTTTAAATAAAGATATATGTAAGTACAGAATGTTCCTAAGTTTCTAACATAGTCAGAGGATATGGTAATCTTATTAGGAGAAAATTAGACCTCTGTCAGGAGAGCAGTGGGTGAAGTCTGACTAGGCACCAGAAGTGTGTTTCTATCTATAAGTGCTATCAGTTACCAAACATTGGGTCTACAGACAGCTCTTCTCATTTAAAAGTCAGTGAGCAGAACAATAAGAAGTTGCCTATAAAAATTTCTGGATCAAGATGTTTCATTAACCTTGAAACTTTGAAAATGACTGTTTGATATTTTTTTCCCCACACAAAACAGAAGAGAAATTTAGAAAGCATCCTGGTACCATCCATGAAATACTGAAATGCATGGCCTTGGCAAAAGAAGCTGAGGCTAAAGGAATTATAAGAGAAAAGGCTGAAATGAAGGCAGAAACTCAAAGGGAAGCTGAATGAAGTGAGACAAGAACATAGTAAAATCCACTCTTCACTTATAGACATGGTTAGGTTCTAAAGACCAGATTGTTATACAAAAATCAGCATTATGCAAAAATGGAAGATGACTACATCAGATCACAAAATGGAAGACAAATACATTATTACGTAACTGTCAAATTACAGCATTAGGTGACTGACAAACCACTGAGAATCATGGCCCAGCCAAATTGGCATGTAAATTAATCATCACAGCCAGTGTTGTTACTCGCACCTCGCTGTTCGTTACTGCCACATGTATGTGGTTAATGTTTATATATATATATATATTTACTATTGTTGGAAATAGAAAATGTCAGGTAATGAGATAGTTGATAAGTGAGGAGTAGGTGTAGATGGAAGAAAATACCCAATAGAGATATAAAGAGCAGAATTTAAACAACACAAAATCAAATGAGTATGAAATGCTGTTGTTTAAAAGTGTGTTACTTTTATTATTTCTTCACATTAAGCAAACTTCCAAATTCTGTTCATTTTTACTTGAAGAAAATATCTCTACAAATTTGGCTTTCAATTTCCATTGCAATATCCATATTGTAGAGTCTTACCATCTCATAGCTGAATCATTGAAGCCAACGTTTACCTGGTCTCAGACATTAGCGCTTATTTATACACTATCTTGCTTTTCTCTTTAACAGATTTATGTTTAGCATTCTACATAATTCTGCAGAGCAAATTTCATTAAATTAGGATTCCATTCTGACACTCTTCAATGTTAAGAAAAATCATCCAAAACTTGGAAGCAAGGCCTTTTTAGGAAAATGAAATGAAAGCATGCCTGTTTTATATCTGTTCTATGTCATCTCACAAATGCACTCAAGAATTACTTAATATTCTAGGAGCATATACTTGTGTTTTACTTTGTGTTTACTATTTGATTAGCACCCAGACATGTGTTAATTTGTCAATTTTTATTCAGCAGAGAAAATAACACTAAAAATGATGGTTTTACTGTCCTGCGTGACCTGAATCAATGTTGTGTCTAAGCTAGTGAACTTATTCAAACAATCTTTTGTTTTGTTTTCAAAATGTCTATAAATGCCTGGTTTCTAAAAATGTTCTCTAAATGAACTTTACCATCTTCTTGGGTTCCTTATTAATGGGTAATAAATCAGTGGAACGTATTTTATCTATATTTATATGAGAGTGATGTTTACCTTTTTGAAAATTATACATTAATTAAATAAAATAAGATGGTGCAGTGCCTAAGGTATTTGTTTGCTAACCAGGAGGTGGATGGTTCAAACCCACCAGCCACTCTGTGGAAGGAAGATGGGGCAATCTATGTCCATAAAGATTTAGAGCCCTGGAAGCCCAATGCGGGTCACTATGAGGCAAAATTGACTCCATGGCAGTGAGTTAGGTTTTGGTTTTTATTTCTCACCCCATCAGGTTTAATCTCGTCTGATTTCCCAGCACTCCAGAGTCATGGATTCCTTCATGTTCACAACTACAGTTCCCTTCCTTCTTTATCTAGCACCTTCTTCTTGACCCAGATGATTTCTCCAACTTACATGAACATCACAAATATCCTTTTATAACTTGTCTCATAAATGCTCTCCCTTCACTTTGCCCATATTCATATTTAACACCTTTTAAATAGACAGCTTTATCTGTACTTTCTTCATGACTTTTCCCTTCATTGCCCTGGCTTTCCTTGGGTGTTGTTTCTTCTAAACCTCTCTAACGCTAATACAGTAAATAAATCAATTGAAAATGTAATTGCAGGCTGTCCTGTTTTATTCTTTAGTTGACTTATGTTTATTAGGCTAAACCCCACAACTGGGGTTAAATTGTTCATTTCTTCTGTGTTTGCACAACTCCTTGAAAACTTGATAGTAGAATTTGCTTGTTAATGTGTTGATAAACTTATTCAAGTGTATTTGAACTATTCTAGAATCATAGCTATTTGAATTTAAAGGAACTTCCCTTGATTTAAATATGATTGCTAATTTTTTAAAAAATGTGACTCTATATTTTAAGATTGCTTTTACCTTTAAACTGCACCTGAGAAACCTGCTTTATTTCAATATTATTTAACAATGCTATTTAATAATCATTTAATAATCTTGCAGCTATTAATGGCATTATTCCTATTGCAAATAATTTTATAACATAATCACAACCCCTTACTTTTCTGAATATTGGTAGCAGTATTTCTAAATTTTTCTCAACAAATAGCAAAAGACTAGATCTAGATGCACATCAGCAGTCATTTCATCAATGAAACTGAGAATATTTCAAATAAAATTTTCAGCTTATGTCAAATGCTAAAAAAATGTTGAGATTCAATTAAGTGTAGTGCTGCTCGTAAAACTATAGTTGTGTGAAGAAAAACAAATATATTATTTTTTATTCAGCTTCATGTACTATATTTTTACAAGTTTAGAAGCCTACAAGCAGCAAGTATGTGTGTGTGTTGGGAGGGGTGAGAATTAAGAGTTCTAGGATGCCATAAAAACAAACAAATAAAAAAAAAAAAAACCCAAATTCACTGCTGGCTAGTCGATTGTGACTCATAGTGACCCCTCCTTGGGTTTCCGAGGTGGTATCTCTAGGAAGAAGATTGCCCAGTCTTCCTTTTGAGGAGGGGTGGTGGGTTTGAACCACCAGTCTTCTGGTTAGCAGTCAAAATGCCTTAGGCACTACACCGCCAGAGCTCGGAAAAAGCAGTTATATCACTGGTACTGTTGCTAGTTAGATTTTATAAATGCAGAATAAACCAGACTTATACAAATGCCAAAGAGCTTGGATGGCACAGTGGTTAAAGCATACAGCTGCTAACCAAAAGGTGGACGATCCGAACCCACCAGTGCTCTGTGAGAGAAACGTGAGTCATTGTGCTCACTGTTGAATTCCAATTATCTACAGTTGTGCCTGAAACATATTTTTGAATGAATGAATGAATGAATGAGATATGAACTTCTATCTTCCTTAATGCTTCAGGAAGACTTCCTGAGGACAGCCAACCCGTTTTCAGGATTTGTAACATGTAGGTAGATTCAAAACAGGCTGACAACAGAAGTTAGACAAAACTAGTCCAAACCAAAAAGGATAGGTGGCTCTTAGGATACAACATTATGGGAAGTTGAAGGTTCTCTGAATGGTGAAAACCCTCGCTGTACTTATATGCGATATCCTAGAAGTGGGAGGGTGGAGATTATCAATCCTGATTAAACCAGGTGAATTAAGCCATAGAGAAAAAAGAAGGAGATATTATTTAGAGCAAAGTCTTCCCTGTAGATGTTGTCTTTGTTTAGTAATGCTTAGAAATGGTCCATTAGCTGCCCTCAGTTGGCCTGGGGAGATAGCGTCTCAGTTTTCTAACTTTATTACAAGACAATTCTTGAATTCTAAGATAGTACATTTAAATGACAGTTTTTTTTTTTTTAACAATTGTTGAGCTTAGAGCCTATTTTAAAAACATCTGTGTAGTTGAACATTCTAGAGGTCTAGTCAATCTTACTGAAGAAAATAACTGTATTTTCATTTTGCTAGATTTCATAGTAACTATAGCACTGGTCTATTTTGATAGTTTAACATACTAGGCAAATGTGGTGTGTTAAACAGTTCCAATGCTTTGTAATAATCCAATCCATAATTTAATATAAAATATTCAATTCAAACACATTCACAGGCTTTAACACACAGTTAATCAGTCTAAAATAGTGTGTATATGTGTAAGTGGGTATGTGTATCCCTACTACCTCACCTAACCTCTATTGATTTTATTTATAAAAGAAACACAGTAAGATAATATTTGTGGATTTGAAGATCATAATAGCTTAAAATAGCATCATCAATTTCACTTTTTTATTAATAGGAAGATAAAATAATAAATTATTTACTATTACTAGAAATAAACTAGCAAGCTAAACATCTATGTAAAAGAACTGTTCTCATATAAAATATAAAGAAAGGGTTAATCCTAGCTTGGGGTGTCAGAATCTAAAACAGGAGGAGGTATCCTTGGGCTTGAGAGCTTGGTCCAAGCTGTTGAAGCCCTAGTATGATGAAAGGGATATATACACAGAGGAAAAGGGGGTCACAACAGCAACAGGAAACCTGTTACATAAGAATTGATCCAGTAAACAAATATATTCAGGACAACAGAATCCATGCTTCTCACTGCTAAAGTGAATTACAAATATGGCAAGTGAGAAAACTAGCATTAACCTAGTAATATTGGCATGAATTGGTGTTAACTCGTGGT
>NW_006922021.1:1429306-1430276 GCF_000298275.1 Orycteropus afer afer
TAGATGCCATCAAGTCAAACCCTTTGTGTACAGAGTAGAATTGTTCCATAGGGTTTTCCAGGGTGCATGCAATCAAGATGTGTTGGTTGTCACTGGTGATAAAAAACAATTGGAAACAAAGAAGACTCACTGGTAGTTGGAAAATTTAGCCTTGGTGATAAAAATAACATTGGAGATTGCATGATAGAATTTTGCAAGACCAATGGCTTATTCATTGCAAATAGTTATTTTTTCCAACAACACAGTGGCTATATATGTAGACTTCACCACACAGAGTACACAAGAATCAGACTCACTACATCTGTGGCAAGAGGCGATGGAAAAGCTCAATATCTTCAGTCAAAACAAGGCCAGGAGCTGATTATGGAACAGACCATTAACTGCTCATATGCAAGTTGAAGGTGAAGTTGAAAACAGTTAAAACAAGTCCATGAGAGCTAAAATATGACCTTGATTATATCCCTCCCTGAATTTAGAGACCATCTAAAGAATAGATTTGGTGCACTGAACACTAATGACCAAAATCCAGAGGAATTGTGGGATGACATCAAGAACATCATCCATGAAGAGAGCAAAAGGTCATTAAGAAGATGAGAAAGGAATAAAAGACCAAAATACATGTGAGAAGAGACTCTAAAACTTGCTCTTCAATGGAGAGTAGCTAAAGCAAATGGAAAAATTGACAGATAAAAGTGTTGAACAGAATATTTCAAAGAGCAGCTGGAGAAGACAAAACAAATTATTATAATGAAATGTGCAAAGACCTGTAGTTAGAAAACCAAAAGGGAAGAACATGCATGACATTTCTCAAGCCGAAAGAATTGAAGAAAAAATTTAAGCCTTGAGTTGCAATATTTAAGGATTCTATGGGCAAAATATTGAATGATGCAGGAAACATCAAAAGAAGATGGAAGGAATACACAGAGTCACTATACCAAAAAGAATTGGTCAATGTTCATCCATTTCAGGA
>NW_006922021.1:1430551-1432200 GCF_000298275.1 Orycteropus afer afer
ATCATTGCTGATGTCAGATGGATCTTGGCTGAAAGCAAAGAATACCAAAAAGATGTTTACTTGTGCTTTATTGACTATGCAAAAGCATTTAATTGTGTGGATCATAACAATTGTGGATAACATTGAGAAGAGTGGGAATTCCAGAACATTTAATTGTACTCATGAAGAACCTGTACTTAGACCAGCAGGCTGTCATTCAAACAGAACCAGGGGATACTACATGGTTTAAAATCAGGAAGGGAGTGTGTCAGGGTTGTATCCTTTCACCATACCTATTCAATCTGTATGCTGAGCAAATAATCCAAGAAGGTGGACTATATGAAGAAGAACATAGCATCAAGATTGGAAGAAGACTCATTAACAATCTGTGATACGCTAATGACACAACTTTGCTTGCTGAAAGTGAGGATGACTTGAAGTACTTACTGATGAAAGTTGAAAACTGCAGTCTGCAGTATGGATTATACCTCAATATAAAGAAAACAAAAATCCTCACCATTGGACCAATAGGCAGCATCACAATAAATGGAGAAAAGATTGAAGTTGTCAAAGCCTTCATATTACTTGGTTCTATAATCAACACCAATGGAAGCAGCACTCAAGACGTCAGATGACAATGCGTTGGGCAAATCTGCTTCAAAAGACCTCTTTCCAGTGCTGAAGAGCAAAGATGTCTCCTTGAAGACTAAGATGTATGCAACCCAAGCCATGGTATTTTCAATTGCCTCATTTGCATGTGAGAGCTGGACAATGAATAAGGAAGACTGAAGAAGAGTTGAAGCCTTTGAGTTGTGGTGTTGGCAAGGAACATTGAAAGTACCATGGACTGCTAAAAGAACTAACAAGTCTGTCCTGGAAGAAGAGCAGACAGAATGTTCCTTGGAAGCAAGAATGGATAGACTTCATCTCACCTACTTTGGTCATGCTGTCAGAAGGGGCCATTCTCTGGAGAAGGATATCATGCTTGGTAAAGTAGAGGGTCAATGAAAAAGGGGAAGGCCCTCGATATGATGGATTGACACAATGGCTGCAATGATGGGCTCATGTATAGCAAGGATCGTGAGGCTGGCATAGGACCAGGCAGTGTTTCATTCCATTGTACATAGGGTCGCTATGAGTCAAAGACAACTCAACAGCACCTAACAACAACAACAACATGTAACCTTTCAGAAGCACATCCCCAGGCTTGTTTTCTGAGATACCTCTAGGTGGATTCTAACCTCCAACTTTTTAGCTAGCAATTGAACACTTAATCATTTTATACACATACACATGCACACACTTTTTGTGCTCATGTGGAACCTATTAATAGATCAAGATATTGCATGGTTTAAAATCAGGAGAGATATGTGTCAGAGTTTTACCCTTTCACCACACTTATACAATTGTATGTTGAGCAAATAATCCAAGAGCCTGGACTGTGTGAAGAAGAACATGGCATCTGGATTGGAGGAGGGCTCATGAACAACTTGTGATACGCACATGACACAACTTGCTTACAGAAAGTAAAGAGGACTTGAAGCACTTAGTAGTGAAAATCAGACTATAGCATTCAGTATGGATTACACCTCAACATAAAGAAAAATAAATCCTTACAACTGGACCTATACAAAACATCATGATAAATCGAGAAAATATTAAAGTTGTTA
>NW_006922021.1:1432795-1442414 GCF_000298275.1 Orycteropus afer afer
GTGGACGGTATCTAACAACAATAATGACTGAGTTAATTTGGGAGCTGCAATAGTGCAACAGCAAGGAACACAACTTGTACTCTGATCTTATTTTCTAAATACTATCCTCCACTAAAGGAACCAGGATTCCTGGCAGAAATGATTGATTCCAGAGCATATGCAGGGAAAGACAAGAAGAGACTGCAACATTATTTGGTGTCAGAAAGTAAGGAAGTGCTGAAGAATGATGGGAACATTTAAAAAAAAAAAAAACACGCAAAAGCCAGTTTGGAAAAATTTCAACTGGTCAAACCTGGGACAGTGTAAGCCTGAAAAAAAAAAAAAGAAAGAAAGAAAAAAAGAAACAAAGAGTAACTTTCCAATGGGAAAGCCTAGTTGTGATACCATTAACCAAGTAATCAAAGTTAGTATCATTAGTCCAAATCCCAAATCAAAATTATGTACCACCTAATAGGATACAGTGAGAAGATGAAAGCATTACTTCTGGAATATTCCAGATAAAATGTGTAACTTGAATTCAATCTTAAGGAGACATTAGATAGATCCAAATTAAGGGCCAAAACTCTGGTAGCATAGTGCCTAAGGCACTTGACTGCTAACCAGAAGGCTGGCGGTTCATACCCACCAGCCACTACTCGGAAGGAAGGTTGGGCAATCTACTTCCGTAGGGATACCGCCTTGGAAACCCAAGGAGGGGTCGCTATGAGTCAGGTCTGACTCGATGGCACATAACAACAACAACAACATACAAAATATCCTCTAATCTTCAAAAGTGTCAAGAGTATGATGACAAGGAAAGATACAGGAACTATTTCAGATTGACTGAGATTAAAAAACAACATGGTGATGAAATGCAATGTATAATGATGGCCTCTATCTTTTTGCTATAAGGGACATTACTGGAAGAATTGGTAAAAATTGAATGGAATCTGAAGATTGCATTGAAGTAACCTATTAATTATTAGTTCTTATTTTGTTGGATCGAGCCTATGTAAGAAAATGTCCTTATTTGTAGCTAATACAGAGACTATTTGGGGGTGTTGGAGCATAATATCAGCAACTTACTCTCAGTTGGCTCAGAAATAATCTGTTCTTTGTATTGTTTTTACAACTTTTATGTAAATTTGAGATGTTTTCCATATTTTATGTTTTAAAAAAACAAGAGTTAAAGGTTTCATTTTATTTATAACAGATGAAAGGTCATTTGAAAATACCATAGAGAAAACTAGATTTTTGAAAATACGATCTCTACAGATGCCCAAAGACTATGTCACCTCATGAAAAATTTAATAAGATTCCTAATTCTTCCCACCTCAATTCTTTATTTGCACTATCTCCTCACACTTAAAATTCTGCTGGGTTTAAATATGCACCCTTTTGACCTTCATGAATTTCTTTCGATTTTGTAGATGGTTTAATTCAATGGTGTTTCTTATATGAATATTCAAATACAGTGTTAACTGAGAGAAAATCAGTCTAGATTCCCAGCATAATTTTTAGAGATGTGCCTGATCTATTTAATGAAGTAGAATATAATTTTAAAATGCTTTCTTTGGAAGGGTGAAAATGAGTATATTATGGGTAAATCTGAAGTTTTTCTTTCTATTGTATGATCATTACCACATTTCTAATGTACTGGAATTTTTTATTTTTAAAATTTTAACTGCTAATGTGAAAAATAATCAAATTACCTACAACCAATCACTTAAACTAAAGTTTCCTTTTCCATTTAAAATCCAGTTCCATAAATCACTTTTAACTAACTCTTGTGGAATATCATTCTCTTGCCTGATAACATATTATATTAAATCAATATGAATTACATTAAAAAGATGTGAGCTCTGGTGGTGTAGTGCCTAAGGCATTTGACTGCTAACCAGAAGGCTGGTGGTTCAAACCCACCAACCCCTCCTCAGAAGGAAGATTGGGCAATCTACTTCCATAGAGATACTGCTTCAGAAACCCAAGGAGAGGTTGCTATGAGTCCAATCGACGGCACTGAGTTTTTGGGTTTTTTGTTTGTTTGTTTGTTTGTTTGTTTACACAACAAAGATTATGGGATAGAAATAATATTTTCCTTAAATCCCATATCCCTTGTATTCAGAATTCCTGCTATTATACATTTAGAATTTAAAAAGACTCAATTTTTGTAACTGAAAAATTTCAAGTACTTGGCTGCATCTAAACCCATAGTGCTAAGTCTTATGCATGGATTAATTTTATTACATTTCTTTTTATTTTCTGGTGTACAATTTAGCTTTCATTTTGAGATGACCACTGAAAAACAACTATGCAACACTGCCAATAAAAAGTACTGAATTCTTTTATCTACTTTCCAAAGTATAATTTATAAATAAAATTGAAATTACATGACATTTTACAGTTCCTTCATTGGCAATATATATATATTGCTTAGCTACCTTCACTGTGACTTGTAATTGCAAGGAAATCTATTCACTCATAACTTTAATGTGGTATATCATCACACCCTACATCTGTTCAATTTAAAACAAGTATGCTCATCAGACCAGGTGTTATGATTGCCAAATTGATTAATAAAAACCTTTGATAGTTCTGTGTAGTGTTTTTTAGTTTCTAAAAACACTTTTAGAATTATTGTTCAGTGGTTTAGTTAGTACTAGTTAAGTAAACATTTACCTATTGTATTTGCTAAATATTATGCTCTAATAATAAAATTATGGTATTTATGGATAAAATATAAAGTATGGGTTAGCTTTCTTTTTTCTATTATAGTAGAGAGATTAATTTCTGTTAAGAACTGTGCTAGATTTCTTGTATTTTTTTTAGAGTGAGAAGAAGAATTAGGACAAAGAGGTGAGGTACATTTATGGAGTGGTTAGAGAATGAGAATCTGTCTTGGAAGAAGTACAGCCAGAATGCTCCTTTGAGGTGCGAATGATGAGACTTCGTCTCAATTACTTTGGAAGTGTTTCCAAGAGGGACAAGTCCCTGGAGAAGGACATCATGCTTGGTAAAGTAGAGGGTCAGTGAAAAAGAGGAAGACCCTCAACGAGATGGATTGACACAGTGGCTGCAATCATGGGCTCAAACACAGCAATGATTGTGAGGATGGTGCAGGACCAGGCAGAGTTTTCATTCTGTTATACATGGGGTCACTCTGAATCAGAAG
Organism: Orycteropus afer afer; assembly: GCF_000298275.1. NCBI lineage: Eukaryota > Metazoa > Chordata > Mammalia > Tubulidentata > Orycteropodidae > Orycteropus > Orycteropus afer. Next base: position 1,435,947 of record NW_006922021.1, read on the forward strand.
CTACTCAATGGTATCTAACAAAAACAACAAAGAAGGAGAAGTCAGTGAAAGAAAGAAGAAGATAAGGTCAAGAGAAGAAGAGACACTCAGGATGGAGAAAATATTTTTTTCTTGTTGTTTTCCTTCTAAATATGGGATATTTCAACATGTTTACGTTCTCCCAAAGGAAGAAGAGTCAGTTGAGATGGGAGCTTTGGAGATTGACCCTAGAGCTGAGGAATACCTCAGTTTGGACTTGAGGAAGCACACCAGAGGACAGGTGATAGAGATGAATGAGTCTAAATAACGAAGTAAATGAAATACAATCAGATCACTTCTATTTCCGTTGAAAGATTAGAAGTACAGTCATTTGTTGAAAATGAGGGTGAGGGAGCAGAGTCAGAGGCTTAAAACAAAATACAGACTATTGAAACATCTATGGTAGAGAACAGGGTTAGGGTGGGAGGAGCTACTCAGGGAAACCTATAATGACTGAACTTGTTGAGGATGGAGATAAAGGTGGTGACTACAATATACAGGGATACTACCCCTATTTTTTTTTATTCCTGTCATTGTTAACCTGCACAAGTGTAACCCTAGAAAAGCAGACAAATTTACTTGACTTAGGGTTTATGCAGATAAGTGCAAGTCTGTATGAGGGGAAAAATGTGGGGAATATTTTACATGATTAGTTTTGAAGTAGTTGTCCAAATGATGGAAGATAATGTCGAAAAAATAACTTAAGCCTGTGCCAAAGACTTCACGAATAAAAGCTGCCACAATGCAGCAATAAAGAAGGGATGAGATGGCAAGAAACTCAACCTAAACTTGCCTTCTTGATTTCCTTATTTGGCGGGTCCAAAGAATGGCTCATGAGTCACTTCCCTCAGCAAGTTTGTTAAACTAACTTTTCTTCATATCAAGGAGGAAAATCTCATGCAGAATTTCTTAAGCTCAGGTCTGAAAAAATATTTTTTATTTAAATATTATTTTAAAATAATATTTTATTACCAAATTATAGATTTAATTACATTTTAACATATTTAAACTACATAGTTTGACTCCATATTTTAAGTGTCTAGTATTTCTTTGAATTTTAAAAAGGTTTTAATTGGCTTTTATATATTATAATGGAAGTATGAAAGCTTAAATATGGAAATTGTACATTATATGTAAAGGCTGATTTTTTAAAAAATGTGGGTGCCTCCACATGATTAAAAAAAAAAAGACAGTTTCCATAGTGACTAAATCAAGATATTTTAAAACATATTTATATCATTTTCATCTTCCCTTGCCTAATTAGTATACAGTAATATTACAGCTGCTGGAGTCCCTAAATTATGATAACTAAGATAAAATATTTTCAAAAGTATTTTTTAAAGAAAATTCACACTCAAGTGTTTGTATTAGATATCCTATTGAAAACCAATTTTTTAAAAATTACAAAATTTTTTCATAATCTTAGATACAAAGCTCCAACCAAATTAAGTATTTTCAAAATATATTTAATTTGAATACTTGTAGCCTTGGCATTATCCATGATATTAAAAAATTGGAATGATGCAATATCTATCACACAGACAAAAGTGAGCAATTTCTCTACAACTACATTTATAAAGACAATTTATGTGCTAGGTGAAGCTGACCAGTTTAAAGAGATGTTTTTGTAGCACTGATTCAACATTGCTTGTATAATTCCAATGAAATCATAAATATGGAGAGGGAATTAACTTGCCACAACATATTGGTTATAATTTTACATGCCTCATATGCCCCCATATGATTGGATTTTATATTGAAATCAGTTATAAAAGTTCTTAAGTGATTAACTAGGCATTAACTTTCTGATTTCAAAACTAGGCAGATTTTATTGATATCTAAAGTATAACTGCTTGTGAATTTATTTAAACCTACCTGTGAAATATAGTCCTTCAATTTAAATCAATTCAATTTGACAAACATTTATAGAGTCTCTCCTATGTAAAAGGCACTGTGTTTGGTACTAGGGATATCAACATGAATAAAACCACTGTCCATGCCAGTAAGTATTTCACAGTCTAGGAAACAGTCAAGACATAATTGTCCAAGGCAGGCAGTGCACTAGAAGAATAAATAAAAAGCAGAGGAAGCATAGAGATGGGTACAGCAAATTCTGTCTTGAAAAATTAGGGCATCTAAGCTGAGAGAATATTGGATTTTGAATAATGAGCAGGAAGAGAAAAGGGAACCATCAGTAGCATATGCTGAATAACTGTGATACAGGATAGATATGTAATAAGCACAAAAGTTAACTAAAAATGATTATTTTTTCTCCCATTTCCCTCTCTTTTGATGGAAAAGAGTTCTTGCTTGTAGTATCAGCTTCTGAGATTTCCTTCTTTTGTGAACAACAAACCAAAGCAAAACAAAAACAGAGTAGTGAGAGAAGCAGATAACACATTAAAGAAAACAAGGAAGCTGAATTTATTTACAACTAATGTATTTGGAGGAGTGAAGTAAAAAAAAAAAAAAAAAGGCAATGAGTGAAGAGTTTTGGAGACTAGGGAGGAGATGGTGGAGAAGATAATGAATGAGACTGCCCTCGAGGACACTGCCCAGTTAGGACACTGGGATATCTAAGATGTTATCTGTGAGTTTTGAGTAGTTCCCCCTCTCCCTAGGTATTTCATTAAGACATAGATGAAATACTTTTGAAATATTTTTTATGTACCTTTTGGATTCCAGATCATTCCCATGAACTTGATAACATTCAAAAACCGGGCCATAGGAAGCCTGGAGTTATTGGGATTGCAAAAGGTTGAAGGGGTTAGAAATGGGAGAGAGAAAAGGCTGAAATTGTATGTATGGGTCAGACTGTGAAGAACTTGAATGCCATTTGAAGAAGCTTATATTCTTCTGGCAATAGTGAATCATAAATAATGCCTGAACATTAACAATCACATGAGTAGATATGTGTTTTAGAAAGAATTCAAGCAGCAGTATGTAGAACTAGGATAAGGGAAGTCAGGGGGGTAAATGTTAGAAATAAAAGGTAGTAAAGATTCCAGATACATTTTGGATATAAAAGCAACTGATTATAGCACCAGGCAAGATTTGACTGATGAGACAGAGAGGGAAATGAGAAATGACTACTTTAACTTCTCTGGATGAGTGCTGTTAGTTCTGGATAAACAAATGTATCTTGGGAAGTTATTAGCTATGTGCCAAAGAAGCAGGAAGGCCGAATCTTCTGACCTCCTCTAATCCCACAAGAGGAAGACAGAATTACCATCAATAGCCAAGGCCTATTCCTGTGAGGCCAGACATGCTGTCTCCCTCCAGCCCTTTCATCAACCCTGACACCAACCATTTCTCCCTCAGTACTCACCACCTTTCTGCTAGGTTCAATAATTCGCTGCAGTGGCCACACAGAATTCACAGATTATGGGGTTTATTAGGGAAGCACCAGGCTACAATTCAAGTTCAGGAACAATGTTCAGTCTCAGTCCACCATCTCTCAGTCAACAGTCTCTCTCAGTCTCTCTCCCAGCAGTGCATGTCTCTTGGTGTCTCTCTCTCAGCAACGCCTGTCTCTTGGTATTTCTCCCTCAGCAATGTGTGTCTCTCGGTGTCTCCTTCTCAGCAGTGTGTGTCTCTCAGGAGCACGTTTCTCTCAGCAGCATATATTTCTCAGCCAGCAGTGAGAGAGACTTCTGCCTCTAGAAGGGCTCCTTTTGAGCCTGGCAGAGTAACCACTAACCAATCCCAACATTAGAATTCTATACACCTGAGAGAGAGCAAACTTCCCAAGAAAACTAGTTTGTGCTGCTCCCAACCGAAATACCCCTAGTGGGTAACTTTAACAATCAGGAGCTACTCAGTTGCTCACAGCAAATTCCACCTAGGAATTTACAAAGACTTAGGGATAGAAAAGCCACACTATGTAATTTACTACACCACACTATGAATGTACAAAAATGGTACTGTGAAAATTGAATATTTGTTTACTAGATCTTCCTCAGTTACATTCAATCTCTTAACATAAAGGCAATCCAACAATGCCACTCTGTTTTTTTTTTTTTTGCATTTTCCAATATGGAAAAGGAGTGAAATTTTGCTTTTTAAAAAACAAAACAAAAAACCTACAATTAAATATAATTAATCAATTCAATTATAACCAAAAAACACAAAACCAAACTCACTGCTGTCAAGTTGGTTCCAACTCATAGTGACCGCTCCTTAGGTTTCCAAGGCAGTATCTCTACGGAAGTAGATTGCCCAACCTTCCCTCTGAGAGGCGGTTGGTGGGTTTGAACTGCCAGCCTTCTGGTTAGTAGTCAAATGCCTTAGGCACTATGCACCAGAGCTCCCAATTAAATTATAGTTATATGATTAAACTAGAAATTCTAATACCCATACTAAAAAACACTTGAATATAAAAAAAAGAAACAGACTGAAACCTTAAATCTGGAAATGTATTTAAACCTCTTCATTTCAGCTTCTTAAAGTAGAAATAACCCTAAAATGCAGTTGATCTATATGCCCAAATCTTCATGTTCAGAAATCTTAACTCTCAAGAGATTAGAACGCAGTTCATACGAATCACAAAGCTTTCATTGATAACAGCAGTTACAAATTATCTTCCTCTACTCTGTGTCTATAAATCTTATTTATTTATTCTTCTGTACATTCATTTGCTGATTCATTAGACAAACACGTCAGTGCTAATTATTGACACTGTGGGGTGTTAGTCATTATGAAGTCAAATGCCAACGGAAGGACATGTGAATAAACAAGTCAATGCAATTAATTTTGGAAAAAAATTGGAGACAGAATCATAAGGTTTGGCATCCAAATGAAGAGCACCAATGATGGGAAAAACAGGAAAGAACAAGGGGGAAAAAAAGTGTTAGAAAATTTCCAGGATTACCAAGATTGAGAACTTCTTGAGTGTAGGGGTGATTTGTTATTTATCTTGCTGTCTTTGAAAATGTGTTTCTGCTACTCTGGAAACATTTGGTAAATGTCAGTTCATTGAATATATCTCTGCCTTTCCCCTGCCAGACTATAAGTTTCTTGAAATGAGGAACTCTGGATAAGTTTGGAGACTTTCACTGTACTTTCAGTAAATATATGAGTAAAATAAAAGTAGTAACTAGTAAGGTTTTGCATCCTATTTATTTTGGCACTTTACTACCATGAGTTTTCGAAATGTCTCAAGTTGTATTCCACCACTCCCTTTGTGTGTGTGTGTGTGTGTATGTGAACTATCCCTTGATGTTTTTTCTTTAGATGCTATATTTTGCAGTATTCATGTTTGTGGGTTGGTTTCTATATGTGGTTTATGCAGACAAAGTGTGAATTATTTGTTAAAAATCAGATCAAGAGTTTTCCTTAACACTGCACTTTTGCTGACAGTGGATGGTGCTTTCACATTTCCTTACAGCATATTTCTATATGGCTTGCTGCTATTCCTGGTCCCACCCCTTTACTCACCTTCTGCAGTCATTGAAAATATCTCTATACTTTTTAGAAATAAACAAAAAGTTAAAAAGAAACAGTAAAGCTTTTTAAGAATCTTTTCCGTTGGAAGCATAGGAAGGAAATAATGAATCAGAGGAATTTATGAAGAGCTGAAGTAAAAGTAGGCCCTATGAACGGTGGAGACAGAGTCCTTAGCAGAAAGACTTGCTTTTATTCAAAAACTAGGCCCCATGATCACTTTTTTCACACACCAAATATCTTCATACTTCCAGCTAGAATAATTCTATTTGTCATGTACTATCTGTATGTAAATAATTTCAAGAAATTTGAGGATTTCCAGTGGTGGTATAGTGGATATGGCATTTGGCCGTTAACCAGAAGATCAGCAATTCAAACCCACCAGCCGCTCCAAAAGGATGATGGGGCAATCTACTTCCGTAAAGATTTATTGCCTTGGAAACACAATGAGGGTCATCTTGTGTGGCTATGGCAGTGAGTTTGGTTTTGGTTTCTCATTCCTTAGTGAGAGACTTCTAAACAAAACCTTCCCACTCACATCTAACTAACCTGCTGAACTGTGGACTAGTGATCAGGAAATGAGAAAGAAAGGGAGTCTGGTATATAGAGCACTTTCTGGGACAGAACTGCCCAAGATGAATGAAATTAATTAGTTTATGGAATCATGGGCAAAACATGTAAGGATTGGCCCTGAGTCATGGAATGTGTGTGTGTGCATTTCTACTGGATTACTGATTTAAGGACTCAGAATATTATAGCTATATAATAAAATGTGGGATGGATCTTAACTACTCCAATTGCCAATTGGTTATTCATTTGTAACCACTTATCAAGTCTATAGGAGCTCTGGTGGTACAGTGCCTAAGGCATTTGACTGCAAACCAGAAGGCTGGTGGTTCAAACCCACTAGCCACTCCTTGGAAGGAAGATTGGGCAATCTACTTCTGTAGTGATAACGCCTGTGAAACTCAAGGAGAGGTCACAAGGAGTCGAATTGACTTGACAGCA
>NW_006922021.1:1442514-1446323 GCF_000298275.1 Orycteropus afer afer
TAATCAAGTCTATAATTATGGGTTGGGCATTCCTACTTCCGTAGTGATACTGCCTTGGAAACCCAAGGAGGGGTCGCTATGAGTTGGGGCTGACTCGATGGCAAATAACAACAACAACAACAATAATTACATTACTTGCTCTGTTTTCCCCTTCACCCATTTAAACAACTAGGCTTCAGTTTAAATGTATAATTCGCTATGGGAAGTTGAAGTATTCTAGTGTTTTTTCCTTTGAGAAAGGGCATAACAGTATCATCAACTGATATTAGGTTAAACATTACTAGATTTCCACAGTCCAGGAAAGTTGTTACCATTAAGAGCCATTTCAAACCCAAGGGTAGAAGCATACTAAAATCAGTAATCAATTAAATCCCTTTGCTTTGCTGTTACAGTTGTGTGTGTGTGTGTGTGTGTTGTTTTGTTCAAAAGTCTTGGGTGCTGTTGATGATAATGATTGCTCATATAACACTTTCAAATCCAAGAATAGATAAAGATTTCATTTAGAACTTTCATAGTGTCATAACTAGTGTCTTTTGATTTTGGTAGCTATTCTGATGAAAGATATCAAATATATACTAAAAATCTTACCAAATTATGCAGACTTCCCAAATCATTCTTTCAACAAGATATAAAGTTATGTTTGATCTTTCAGCTGAAATCCCAGAAGTTCAAGTTCAAAAAGCTTTATTGTCTTTCCCAAAAAAAATATTTGTTCAGCAAGCTTCATGAAATACTCTACTATTTTCTCAAAGACCTTCCTGCTTTGTTTACTTTTTTCACATTAAGCTCTATGAAAACTCCATAAGTTTGGATACGACTGAATCCAGTTACCATTTATAGAAATGATTATTTATTTTATTTTTAACCTGTTTTGTTCCCATTTTATCCATTCTACAGATCTTCATATAGTGAAGCTATTACGGCTCCCATTTTGGGCGTTGAGGACGTTGAGAGGAACTTCTAACATACATAGACAGTTTTGTTGACTCTGCAGTCAACATACAATCGTTCTTTTGGTTTTTCATAGTATAATTCACAAGCACAATGGTCTGAAAAATATTATTTTCCAAGATAAAATTTGCAGAAACCAACCATCGAGAAAAAGAAAACTAAAGCTATGTCCCATTAACATAAACCAAAATGATGATAGTCACTGGGTTGCATAGGAGAAATCTTTTTATAAGCAGAGTTTCTATTCTTTCCCTCTTCATCACACAGCTCCCTGGCATGAGCATTGATATAAATATTTCAGATATCAAAATATTCACGAACATAATTTCTCTTATACTTCAATGCCCTAATTCAGGATGAGCCACAAATAATATTCTAAGCCATAAGGAAGCATAGCAAGTCAAAAGAATAAAGGATACACTGGCTGTCTTTTTGACAGGGACACAAACTATCAGTTGAAGAGACTCACATTCTGCCTAAAACTGGAACAGCTGTGAGAAACATATGGAGCTGCTGTGGAAGAGAAGCTGCCTGGTTTGTGGAGTGAGACCCTAATCAAAGTGATGGATGCTGGATAAGATACAGAAGTTCAGCAGATTGTCTTCTGAGGAGAGTTGCTTTGCCAGTAAGTACAAAATGCTCTAATGAATGGGACAGGCTGCAGCCCCTGCAATGTCCCTAGGATAAGTGTTAATTTTCTTTGAATGTTGTATTAGGCACAAATCAAATTTTTTCTAGTATTAAATATAGAATCAAAGAAAAAAATTGTTAAGACTGACATAATCAGAAATGCATATACAGGATTGCAATCCATAATGGTTGCATCCCAATAGACATTTCAATTAGACATATGACATTTTAGCTAGGAATAGAATGCATGTATTTTCTTCCATATTTTTAATATTACTGTTTTGATCATTTTTATGGATATAACATGATTAATAGCTATATATCAAAGAAGATAATAATAAACATAACTGCTAAGTCCTGGCCAGATATATAGTGATCGCAGTTATCTAATATGCAATTGTATCAAAGCCAGAGAATAGGGTTTTGAAAATCTACACCAAATTTTGAATCACAGTACCTGTTTTAAATCTTTGGTTGGCTTCTACTTCTACTCCTAGAACCTGGCACTTTCTAACTCAATACTCAAATGTACGCCTTCCTGAATGCTTTATCCAGGCAGGATTTACTTAATAAATACAAATCAGTTCTAAAATTATGCTAAACAAACATGAACTGCTTCAAACTATCACAGTTCATTTCCTAGACTCTGGGTTGGCCATTTCATTAGATTATATTATTATTCTTGCAGTCCATTAGTATAGATTATCAAAGATTAAAAATATAATAATAAGCTCGAGAGAATTTACTAAAGTACTTTAGGTAAAATACAAGCTATAAACCAAAAAAGGAACAGATTAATGGATTATTTGAATATCATGATGAAATCATCACTTTTATTTTAATAATTAGATCCTGAAGAGATCTCAACAATGCACCATCAATTTACTTAGAAACAAAACCGAGAAAGAAAATGAGGATTCTTTGGCACTTTAATTGTTCTAACATACACACAACTGCCATTATAGACACTATTCCTGGGTGTAACATTTGGAAGTTCCATTAACGTTTTCAGATTAGTGAAGTATCACTTCTCATACTAACATCGCCCTTTATATAAGTGGATCCTACTTGCTTGAAAGAGTTAATGTGCTGACTCCATCTGATTTATAAAATAACGGAAAAACAAAAGTTCCTGCTTAGGTTTAAGGGATCTTATTCTCACATCCTTACTATTTGTATATAATAAATTATTTTTAAGTTTCAGGATGTTTAAGCTGGCATGAGTAAGAAATACTTCCCTGAGCCAACAAATGAATAATAGGCTCACAAATGAAGAGAAGAAAAATTATTTAGTGGAAGTAATGGTGTGTTTTCCCTTAATGGCTGACATCATATCAATTAACGGATGTGGTGGTTGCTAATGATACCCTTTCCCAGAATTATTCATAGAAATATAGAACAAACACTTGATAAAAGAAATTCAAACTAAATCAGCACTAGTATTTTATTGATGTGAATTTTTTTGGTAAATGAAAATGGAAGAAGACTGCCCATCACAAGTACAAGTCTACTGATAATATTATATAAGTGTTAGTGATGAGAGGTCTCCCTTTCTTTCACTCTGTGATTCAAGACTAATTGTAAATAGATCCCCATTTTCAACAACATTGATTATCCTCAGTCACGAGTTTGGAAGGTCCTTGGGTGGTGCAGATGGTTCTCACTCGACTATTAACCACAGGGTTGGCAGTTTAAACGATCCAGTGGTGATGTGGACTAAAGGCTGGGAGATCTGTTTCTGTAAAGATCATAAGCAAGAAAACCTTATGGAGCAGTCCAACCCTGTAACACATGAACCCACCATGAGTTGGAATCAACTAGATGGGAAATGGGCTAATGAGCTTGAAAAAATATATGAAAGCAATCATTCTAATTATAAATTCTTCCACAACCATTTCCAACAAATTTGCATCAATATGGAAGCATCTGTTTCCATCAACCCTAAATAATACTACTAGTCAAACCCAACACAACCCACTGCCATCGAGTCAATTCTTACTCATAGCAACCCCCATTGGATTTCCAAGGCTGTGAATCCTTCTGGAAGTAGATTGCTTCATCTTCCTCCTGCACAGCAGCTGATAGGTTTGAACTGCTAACCTTCTGGTTAGCAGACAAATGTCTTACCCACCACACCAACAGAACTCCTTAAATACTATTACTACATGGTACTAAATATATGGGAGCTCAGGTAGTATAGTGGCTAAGACACTTGCCTGCTAACCAGA
>NW_006922021.1:1446971-1451247 GCF_000298275.1 Orycteropus afer afer
TTTCATGTACATTTGGTTTCACTCCCCAATTACCACTCCCAACCCTAACCCCCTCTCCTCCTCTCCCTTGCCAATAACCCCTTCCCTTGCCCTTCATGGTTATGCACTCCTGTGTGTCCTGCTTTTCCTCCTTGTGAATGTTGCCCCTCTGGTGTCCCGTGGCTGATTGCTCCAAAGGATGTATCTCTGTAGAGTGTGTGGGTGCATCACCCTGGGTTGAGTGGTCTGAGTGTACGTCTTATTTACTATTGGACTGAGAGCTAGCCCTTGGGAGTAAGTTTTATCCCAGGCCCAAAGTGTATCCCAGGGCCATATTCTTACAGATTGTATGTGTTTTTGAGAAAAATAAAAACATAATTTTGCTGTTCAAAATAGAATGGGATATGTTTTTGCTTACTCACGTGTTTCAGCCTTGTCCATTTTTCCTATTGAATGAAATGCCTATTTTTAGCATAGCACAGTCAATACTACATTGTGAAAGAATGTCAGTATCAATCCACTACCATTAAGTCCGTTTTGCAAGTCCTATTGATAGAGCATTTGATAATGATGACTGAAGCAAGAATGAGGAACACTGCTACATTTTTAGTTCTAAGATTTGCATTTCATCCATGATAATGCAAACGCGAAAAGTTGATAGAGGAAACATGTTCTGGATGTTACTGACTGTGTGAATGTTTACTAGAAGTCCTTATCTAGACTTAGCTAGACTTCACAGATAAAACCAAACAATACATCACGATAGTAAGTAGGACCATTTTAAAAACTGCGAATGAATGGAACGTTCAGGAGCAGAAATAGATATTACATTTTTAGAAAAACTTGAATGGAGGAAGTTTGTCAGATACCACGTGTAGTTTGCCAGGAAGTTTCATGAAGTCTGTCAGATATCGCGTGACTTAGAATCATTGATAGTCTAGCCTCCTATAAGGTTACTGTTGTTGTTACTTGCCCTCGAGTTCAATCTGACTCATGGCAACCCAAGTGTGCAGCACAGAACTGCTCCATAGGGCTGTCAAGGCTGTGACCTTCCAGAAGATTCTCAGGCCAGTCTTCCGAGACACCTCTGGCTGGATTCAAACCACAACCTTCCTCAGCTAATAGTCGGGTGCTTAACCGTTTGCCACACCCAGGGACTCCAACTAAGCAGTTAGCAAGAGTTATTATAATTTGGTATTTGTAAAAGGGTAGCCTTTCCCAGAATTGATGGTACACCCAAATATTCCAGTTCAGCCTTCCACTGAGAAGGCTGGCTACCATGGGAAGCTTGGAAGCATCACTGAGCCACTATTATTCATGAGAAGTTAGTTGGAATTATTGCAGTTTTCAGAAAACATCCTTTTATTAGAGTGTTACCAGTGTTGTCTTGAGGTGACGGTTGGTTTTCAATTACTACTATTCTCTATTTTCATTTTCTAATTGTAAGCTCTGGTAGCATAGTGCCTAAGGCACTTGACTGCTAACCAGAAGGCTGGCGGTTCAAACCCACCAGCCACTCCTCGGAAGGAAGGTTGGGCATTCCTACTTCCGTAGTGATACTGCCTCGGAAACCCAAGGAGGGGTCGCTATGAGTCGGGGCCGACTCGATGGCAAATAACAACAACAACAACAATTATAAGCTACAGTGGATTTACCTTCATAACTGTCCATTTAATTTGTTGTGGCTTGTTTGGCTAACTTCTCAACGTGGAGTGAGAGATATTTGCTTCACCAGTATTTTGGCTGGCACTTTTGGTAACTATATATTGAGCACAAGATCCATAAAGAAAAAACTGTTGTTAATTGCCATGGTTTCAAGGCTGTTATTTTAGAAGTACATTACCAGGCCTGTCTTCTAAAGTGCCTCTGGGTGGGTTCAAATTGCCAACAGACTCCCCTATAACACTAAATATTTATATTTAGCTAATTTGGAAATATTTTCAAAGACTACACATTGTTTATATGTAAATATAAATCACATGTGTAAACATAGCTCTGTGACATGCTACACATCATTGGAGGTTGGTCTGTACATGTATTTGGCCTAGACTCATGTAGTAGTATTCTACCTTTAAAATATATTCATTAGTTTATTCATTTAACAAGTATTTATTGATCTCCTATTAAGTACCATATACTATTGTACACTGTGGTGACAAGGAAATGAAAGGAACAAATACATTTCTGCTGTCATGGAACCTATATTCTAATGAAACGAGACCCAAAACAAAATAATTGTTAGGTGGTAATAAGTGGTATAGAGACAGATAAGTATCACGAAAAGAGTAAGAAGTGAGGAGCAGGTAGAAGGAGGTGACTTTTGGGTTTGGAGTACTAACAAAAGGCCTCTTTGATAAAGTAATGGAGGAACAGAGGCCCTGAAAGGACTGAGGGATAAAATCTTGAGGGTGCATATTTTGGAGAAGGGCATTTCAGAAAGAGGGAACAGAAATTTCAAAAGCTCTGAGCACTAGAATAATGATGCATTCAAACATAGCAAGGTGGTTGGTGTGTCTGGTATGGATGAATGGAAGAAGAGGAGAAAAGAAGACGATGCTGTCAGCCAGATAAAGGGGAGCAGGGTTTTTTCTATGCCTTTCCATGGCATTTGGATTTTGATAAGAGGGAAATGGAGAGAAGTGTGATTTGACTTAAACTTTAAATGAATTGCTGTGGCTGCCTATGGGGAACAACACACAGATAGGCTAGGCTGGACTCAGGCTAGTTAGGAATTTCTTACACTAATCCAACAAAGAGAAGATGGTGACAAGAGTGACAGCAATAGAGGTATGAGAATTGATTGGCCTCTGGACATATTTTGGGGAAACATTGATAGGATTTGTTGATGGTTTGGATGTGAGGTTTTTTCTCTGAGCAACTGAGGAAATGGAATAACTTTCACTCACATGGGAAAGAGTGCAGGAGAAGCAGGTTTAGTAGTGAGAAATAAACAGGTTGCTTTTATGGAACAAGAAGTTCACCATGTTTGATTTGGTATATCCTATCAAAAAACACAGAATGAATGCCTTGAGGAATATTTTAAAAGGGACTAGAATCCATTTAAAAATACATTTTCTTCCCTTTCATATGGAGGGCATGAAGAACAGGTATCCATAGTGTCTTCTTTCACTCATTTAAACCAACTTCCAACAAGTCAATTCCAACTCATAGCAACCCCCATTGGGTTTCCAAGGCTGTAAATCTTTACAGAAGTAGATTGCCTCATCTTGTGCCCATGGAGCAGCTGGTAGGTTTGAACTTCTGACCTCGTTAGCAGCCAAATGCCTTACCCACTATACCACCAGAGCTACTTTCACTCATTTCCATATATGAAATCCCAATATAATTTTATACACATGCACTAAGATATATGAGCAAGAAAACAACATTTCCCCTGCTTGCCAGTGCTAACAGAAACTTAAAACATGAACTGCCTGACAATTGTGAGTCAATTCCAACTGCATGCATTATAAGCTACAGATGTAATATCACGTGATATCAGTAAGGTGACAATATTGAGAAATCTGAATCTGATCTTTCCAAGGTGTTAAGCACTGGCAGGAAATCTGACTTCCAAATCTTTCATATCTTTTTCAAAGATAACAAAGCTATAGGATTACAACCAGTTTAGCTTAACATCAGAGAAAGTGGACTATTAGATTTGGAAAGCACCAAAAACCTCACTAACATGAGGAAACCTACCATCTGCTATGTGATCCTTGGCCAAACGGTTTTGCAGCTCCTTTTTGGGAATTTTCTCATGGTTTATAAAGTTTAGTTTCAATAATTTTGCACAAGAGCATCAATAATAGAAAATATTCACTGTGGTACATCTGACAAATGCTTTTATAATTACATGGCCTCTTAAAAGAGAATTCTACATTATTTTGCAAAGCATGACTTAGAACACAGCACCAAAGACAATGCCATGTCTATAGAAGGAATTCAACCTGTGTGAAATTAGACAAGGAAAGCCTATGTAGAATTGGTATCAGAATTTGGCAGTAATCTTTTTTTTTTAATTAAATAAACTTGCCTAAAAGCTATCTAAGAATTTATTCTCCTTCAGTTGTTACTTAAGGGGAAAGGTATCCAAACTGTCATGTGCATGCTAATTTAGAGGCCCATGAGACATTTGAGAGGGAGAATTATTTAATATTATTGGCACGAAAATTCTAGTACTGGTATGTGGAAAAGTATGAGTTTCTAAAGAGCATGAGTAAGCATATGTGCAGACACAGTCATGTAATATTTAATCGCTCAGCCAAAGTCTGGGGATTTTCTTCCTGATACATAC
>NW_006922021.1:1452881-1465058 GCF_000298275.1 Orycteropus afer afer
AGACAAGAAAAGAAGAGAAGACCAAAGCGGATGACAGAAGAGACTCTGAACCTTACCCTTGAGTGGAGAAATGATTACTCCTGCTTTACAGGTGAGTGATCTGAGGCTGACAAGCATTTGAAGCACTGTAAATGATGAAGTCATGACTCAGATCTAGGAATTCTGACTTGATATATAATAGTGGTTATGAGCTCCAGGTCTATAACCAGGCTTTCTGAGTTAAAATTCAGTCCCTCAAGTTCTCAACTGTTCTCTGCCCTGGTTTCCTTATCTATTAAATAGAATCAAAATAGTTCCATCTTGCATATTGTTATGAACATCAAATGAGTTACACGTAATCCCAGTATAATCAAAGAAAAACAGCAGATCAACCCAAACTGCAAGACATCCTACAAAATACCTGTCCAGTACTCTTCAGAAGTGCCATGGTCTTGGAAAACAAGGAAAGATTGACAAACTGTCACAGGTTGGAGGAGGTTAAGCGAACATGACAACTAAATGCATTATGATATCTTGGATTGGATCCTGGAATGGAAAAAGGATATTAGTAGATAAACTGGTGAAATCAAATGGAGTCTGAAGTTTAGTTCACAGTACTGTGCCAATATTAATTTCTTAGTTTTGAAAAATATACTATGGATATGTAACATGTTAACATTATGAGAAGGTAGATGAAAAAACTCTCTGTATTAGCATTGTGATTTTTCTGTGAAACTAAGATAATTCCAGGATAAGTTTATTTTAAAATTCCAATCAGTTAAATTAATTGATATAGCTGAGGTACAATAATGCCAGGTACAACATAAATAAAAAACAAATATTAGATATTACTAATAGTTATAGTGCTAGCTCTGCAGTATAGGAGAGAATAAGGTAAATATGGCAAAGTACAGGAGATAAGAAAGTAAATAATTACAAAAATTAACAGGGGTTAGACTAGACAGTTTTCTGTCCTGCTATTGCAGGACTTGAGGTCAGATATGTGTAAGACAGACAAAGCAGTGCTTGTGGTCTCCACCAGTGCTGTCCTGTCTTACCTCACTTTCTTATATTAATTGTGCAGATGTATAGCTATATTCTTAGGGGATTGACAACATATGTTTGTTTTGGTACTAGCTAATTGAAAATCAAATGCATTGAAATCCTGGACAATGAAGACGCTTAGAAGGGGAAATTAAGACTTGTTAGAAAGAAGGGGGTAAATGTTTTTAATGTTTAAGAATATTTAAATTTCTGTATAGAGCCAACTGTCATAAGACAGGCTAGGAAGGCATGCTGAAAAGTGCCTGAAGAAGGATTTAAAATCTCTGTGGGATAGTTGCTACTTTCTGGAAAGCTTCTGCAGCACGTGTTTTATAGTCCCAGGTAAGAATCTGATAGTGAACAGATCTTCCTATATCCAGAAATGGCAGTTGCAGTTACAGGTCTTTCAATGGTAGGCTTTGGACAGATTCCTAGGAGAGTATGTGGCACCCTGCATATCTCTACCCTTAAAAAAAGGAAAGAAATCATGAAAAAGAAGGAGAGCATTGAGTGTATGTATATTCCATAAATACCTACTGAACAAATACCGTATTTCATCGATTTTAAGACACGGCCTCTTAAGACATTTTAATATCTCTGAATCTGAAATATAGCTTACAATTAACATCATCATTTCATATAGTAGTATTTTTTCCTTCCTCTGTGGTTCATAAAACAGTGGTGCATTTTGAAATTAAGGGCATCTTACATAGGATGAAAAATGGTGTTCAATTCCCTATGCTTTTCACATGAAAGTTACTACTGTTATATTTAGCATTAACACAGAACTATTCAGGAGAAAATGATACATGGAAATTATACTTGTGAATGACTTCTACTTTTGTCTTACAGACATGATTGGCTCCCTCCACTAATCTTTCTTTGTACCTGAATATTAATAGAACAGCAAGGTCGCAACTGGCATGATAATATGTAGAATTTTCAAAAATCTACACTGTTTTCTTAAGAAATACACTAAGTAAGTAAGTTGATAGTAAATATGATATTTGTATGCTAAAATTGGAACCACATGGAGAAGCTTATGTAAAAGCCTTGGAAAGACTTTCTAAGCACCAGGACACTAATATTTAACATCTGATACTTACACTTGGAGATGGTAAGCAATTATCATTGACATAAATCATTGCTCAAGGGAAGTTTTGGCATGGGATGTTAATAAAATATTTGGCAAGGGATTCTAGTACCTTTATGCAGAAAATCTGTATTTATTATTGAAATGGTGGTTTTGATTCAAACTATAACTAAGCTTGTATTAACTACTTGATTCTATGCAGTAATTTACATACAATATCCATTTGATTCATTTACTTATTAATTCATGCTTTCACTAATTTAATATAACACTAACATGTGATAAGTTTATTAATATGTAACACTAATATGTACTAGGAGCTCTGGTAGCATAGTGCCTAAGGCACTTGACTGCTAACCAGAAGGCTGGCGGTTCAAACCCACCAGCCACTCCTCGGAAGGAAGGTTGGGCAATCCGACTTCTGTAGTGATACTGCCTCGGAAACCCAAGGAGGGGTCGCTATGAGTCCGGGGCCAACTCTACGGCACATAACAACAACAACAACAACACAACAATATGTACTAGAGGCTGGACACACATATACACACACAATTGCACAAGCCCATCCTTCTCGAGAAATACTGCTTTCTTAAGGAATGGGTTAAGGGAAGTATTGGAAATGGATGGGACTGTTTGATACATGAAGAATTCCAATACAAGGATGGAATACAATGCATATATGTGAAAAGAGGCAGATCACATTATGTAAGAGCTTAGAAAAAGAAAAAAGAAGAGTGTCAGTTCAGAGAAAGGAAGAAAGTTTAAGAAAAGCTAGAATGTATACTGAGAATGTTAAAGGTTGGTGCCTTCATTAAATGTTATTCAGGCTCACTGGTCACGAATAGCATTAGGTGTTCAGTGTTCACACCCTGTCTAGATCAAGCAGTGTTAGCTAACCTTAGCCTTGGTCCCAAATTCCTCTTTCCCATCTGAGACTTTTAGCAACAAATGTTCTTGCCATTTGGAAAGTGCTGGGAAATAAATGCATCTGTAACTCTCAAGTGATTTACCTTAAGAGAGGCAGAGTAAATGAGACCTTTTCATCCATGGCAGCATTTGACAATGTGCAGCTTTTTTCAATGTGCTATCCATGTTGTAACACTGCTATCGATTGTTAGTGTGCGTTTTTAGCCATACGTACAAGACAAGCCAGTGAATATCTAAAAACTTGTAAAATCAATTAATTAGGAGTACTGGCAGTTGTGTGATATCAGTGTCATTCTTCAAACAGCTGTGGTTTGACTTGAGAGAACTTCATGACGAGGCTTTTCATTTTGTTTTGTTTTCCTCTGCCATTCTTCATTAACACGTCATGTAGAGACAAACCTTTATATAGAATGCCCCTTTTGATGGATTAAGAATGTATCTGACAATGCACGATACTGCATTGTCAGTAATAACAGACATTAATCTACAGGTGGATACATATGTAGACAGGTGAAATGATCAGGTATGGCTAAGTAAAAAGGGAATATAATACTCATGACCATATATAAGTTTGGCAGACAATATTTCTACATACATATTTGTATGTGCTATAAGAATGTCCATAGCTATAATAGAGCTAAACCCATTGCCATTGAGTCAATTTCAACTTATAGCAAGCCCCATTGGGTTTCCAAGGCTGTTAATCTTTACAAAAGTTGATTGTCTCAATTTCCTGTCACAGAGCAACTGGTGGGTTTGAACCACTGACCTTCTGGTTAGCAGCAAATGCCTTACCCACTACTCCACCAGAGCTCCTTATAATAGCACTAACTGGGGCAAAGTTAAGGTGCTCTGGTAGTGTAGTGGATAAGGCATTTGATTGCTAACTGGAAGGTCAGTGGTTTAAATGCACCAGCTGCTCCATGGAAGGAAGACAGGGCAATCAATTTCATAAAGATTTATAGCCTAGAGAATCCAATGGGGGTTGCTATGAGTCAGAAATAACTCAATGGCAATCAGTATGTTTTCTTTTGTTTTGTTTTGGTTGGGGCAAAGTCATGATAACTTCCTAGTCACAAGCAAATATGTTGAGGGATTGGGCATGGTCACGGGGGACATCAAGCTCAATTGCCATAACATATTACACAAAACATTGCTCTATATCCTATATTTTGGTGAGTAGTGACTAGGCTCTTAAAAGCTTGCCAGCAGCTATCTAAGATGCAATAATTGCCCTCTCCTCATCCAGAGCAAAGAAGAACCAGAAAAATCAGAGACACATGGAAACAATTAGTCCAAAAGACTAATGGACCATGTGAACCTCAGCCTACAGGACCCTAAGACCAGAAGAACTAGATGGTGCCCAGCTACCACTGTCAAGCACTTGGAAAGGGGTCATTATAGGAGATTCGGGATAGAGTGGGAGAAAAATGTGGAACAAAACTCAAAATCATAAAAGGATTAGGCTTACTCGTCTGATAAAGATTGGTGAAAGCCCTGAGACTATGGCCACTAGTCACCCTTTCGGCTTGAAATTGTACTCACTCACTTTCTTGGCTTCCAGAAAAAAATAATATACAGGTCTACAAAGGAATATTTACATCAGGTAGGTACACTCCTAGAAGCTCTGGTAACATAAAGCCTAAGGCACTTGACTGCTAACCAGAAGGCTGGTGGTTCAAACCCACCAGCCACTCCTTGGAAGGAAGGTTGGGCAATTACTTCTGTAATGATACAGCTTGGAAACCCAAGGAGGGGTCACTATGAGTCATGTCTGACTCGATGGCACACAACAGGTACACTCCTTAGAACTATCAACCATGGGAGATCAAAAGGGCAATATTTGCACAGGGAGATAACTCAGAGGGCAGAAATACATAGGAAAGAAGGACACAGGGAAAAGGTAACCACAGGGAAGAAGGGGGAAAAGAGCTGTTACATTATGGGGATTGTAATCAATGTCATGAAACAAAATGTGTATGAACTGTTGAATGGAAAATGAATTTGTTCTGTAAATTTTCACCCAAATCACAATTAAAAGAAAAGTTAAACAACAACAACAACAAAAAGAATGTATCCTAAATGACTTATGTTCTGTAAAATACATGACCATTTCAAATTTTCTATTCAAAGGTATTGTTGTTGTTTGTTGCTGCTTTTAGGTGCCACTGAATCAGCTCCAACTCATAGAAACCTTACGTAAAACAGAACAAAACACTGCCCAGTCCTGCACCATCCTCACAATCTTAGCTATGTTTGAGCTCATCAACACAACCATTGTGTCAATCCATCTGGTTGAGGGTCTTCCCCTTTTCGCTGATTCTCTACTTTATCAAGCATGATATTCTTCTTCAGGGACTGGTCCCTTATGACAACATGGTCAAAGTACATGAGATGACGTCTGGCCAGTCTTGCTTCTAAGGAGCACTCCTGGTGTAATTCTTCCAAGACAGATTTGTTTGTTCAAAGGTATTAGTAACCAATAATAACTACATATAGGCTCAGGTCACATGCATCACTGTCAAGTATGTTGGAATTACCACCCAGCATGTGGAGCCAATTCCAGACTCTACCACTAAGTTAAATGTACATGGATATGTCCCTTAATACCTCTTAGCTTGAGTGGGTTTTGTAAAGTGTAAAGGTACACACACACACACACACACATTTAAATTTATCTTTAAATGACAACAATTGGGACAGGCAATGGCTGTGACAATTTGTCCATTCAAGCTTGCTGAGCCTTGGATGAATGTGGGTCTTCCCTCTGCCACCAGCAAGCCCTCCTCCATCTTAGAGCAACTAATATCCATGATGTCATCAGTGTCAGGTTCTGGAGGTGGTAAGGACACAGCATGTAAGATGACACCAACTTCTGTAACTGACAGTGCTGATCAAAAGTGAGGCCAATCAGTGGTCTTAGCATTGGGAGTGGGAGATGTGGTAGGAGGCAGGGCTGCTAGCCAACCAAATGAGTTTACAATGAACTCTCCATTATAATAACACATGAGTTTATATCTCAGTTTCGTGGCTCTGTGACCCCAGGTAAGTTATCTGATTTCTTTAACACTTTGTTCTGTAATCTATAAAGGGGGATGCTGATTGGATGTTTGTTGTGATTGTTAAATGGGCTAGTCTGTCTCAAAGTGGTTGGTCTGACATATAATGGGTGCTTAATGAACTTGATCTGCTACTGCTCCTTATCTACCTTTACACCTGTGTTCCATAAATACATCATTTGTCAGATAAAACAGCAGAACATACGACATGCCATTTGGGACCAATTTTTTAAAATGATCAGAAGAATAATTATGATAGCATGATGAACTATTATGTAATAAGTAGCATGCTAGAACCCAGCCTTAAAGAAAAGGGGAGGGGGACTATCCTATATTTTAAATCGTGTTTACATATGAATATGTGCATGTAAACAAACTTAACAAAGAACAATATCTTTACTTGATAATCAGGCACTGCCAGCTAAAGAACTTGCATAGTTTTGAATTTCTATGCTTTCACTTATTCATTAGGTTACCATATTTTGAGAACCTATAGTGAAATGAAAATTATAGTGAGTTTTGAACTGGGTGATAGGCCCAGATACTCTAATAGTTGAAGTATCCAAATTAAAACAAACCTTTCAATTCTGGGTCATTTTCATCAACAGCCACTGTACACAGTCACGGCAAAGGCATTGAACCTCAACTTTCCCATCATAATCTGGCCCATTGTAAGACTAGCCACCAAATCAAGTACTCTACATCACTAAAGATCCACTGCCCAAGTGTCTTCTACCATATTTCCATCCTGAACACTGAGTGACAGCTTCTGCCTCTTTCTATTTAGCTGCCTCTAGAGGGCAAAATCATCCCAATCTATCAAATATCAAAGGTTTTTATTCAGCACATACACATGCTGCACACACAGGCTGCTGCAAAGTGGAAAACCACCACATGTTAATTACAACATAGACAATCTTGTCCTTCATGAGAAAAACTAATAAACGTTACAGATAATCACTTTGAAAAGCAATAGCGAATAAGACGTCACTTGATAATATTACTTCATTTCCACTGCTCAACTTCCAGTGTAAATGTTAACAACTTTCTTGACTTATTTTGTTCTCCTTGTCCCATTTAAAAAAAAAAAAAATCTATACCATGTGAATAATGCCAAAAACGGCCTACCTAGCCCCCTGGCTTTCATTATGAAGATTAATAAGATAGTGCTGGGCCGCATTTTCCATTACTCTGAAGAAATAAGATCTGCAAATACAAAAGAGCATTATTAATGTGTATGTGCCATGGTTTGGCTGATTCTCTGTAAGTGGCCACATAGTAATCTTGAGGGATAAAACAGAGAGCAACGGGATCTTTCTGGTTTTTTACCTTGAAATAAGACAAATCATCATTAAAACCTTTCAAATAGTTTCTGTAACAAAACTTAATTTCAAACACCTTTTAAAAAAGGAAAAGTTCTCTCCAAATTCAATTTGGTTGTGATTTTAATAAAAATGCTTTGCCTAATTCAGATTATGCAATTGTTTTAACAGCATTGCATCACCAAAACCCAGGGGAGCCATATGTCAGCAGACACATTCCAAGCTCCAGAAAGATAACTCTGAAAACATGATACCCTCTGAGCTCCCTTGAGATGAGCATCCATCCAGCTTGACAGTTTACAAGACGTTTGGGTATGTTTCCTCCACTAACCCTGTCACTAAAACCAAGGGGAGCCTGAAATTAAATAAGTAAAAACTCTATTAAGGCCAACTCACATCCTTTTGAAAGACTTAGTTTTAAAATCCCATTGGGCATCTCTACATTCATTTTCAATTAGCTATTTTTTCTTTAATGAATTTCAGGAGGGTTCAGGATTCATAGATTAGCAAGGCTAATGAAGGCCATTGGCATTTTGGCACAGTCATGTTTCCATGAGGTAAAGGGGGAAACACTTGGGGTGAATTTGTGATTCATGCCCAGATGTACAGATGTCATGTAGAGGGAAAATTTTAAAAAAATAGTGATGAGCTTTGGCACTATCAGTACTAGATTCTGGTCATAACCTTAGACCCTTTATTATTCAAGTGAAAAAAAAAATCTGAGAGAGAGAGGGAGGGAGGGAGGGAGGGAGAAAATAAATAAACAAGTGGCAGCGTATTATGTTGCCCTTTCAAGACATAATTTGCTGAATTTAATGGCCTGAAGGACAGCAATGAGTTTGGTTTTGTTTTTGAATGGCCTGAAAAGAAAGGAGAGACTATCAGGCCACATCTTTGGGAAGTGAGGGTGATTGCTCTGAACAGGAAAAAGAATGTATGAGTGTGAAACAGAGGATGGAAGAAGGATTTTTGGAAGAGGGCAAAGGAAGCTGCTTTTATGGGGAATGGGATGATAGGCACTCCATGATAAGAAAAAGATTCTAAGTCAATATGAAGTGCCAGGGAAGCACAACTCTCAAGCATTGTCAAAAACAGCATTGGTTCCCCAGATCAAGGATGTTGATGTTGCCTGGTGACCATCTTTGCTTCCTTTTAATGTATGCCTTAGGGAGAAGAATGGGTGTATGACAGCCACGAGAATATTTATATCACTTTGCATACTTCTACCACTAGGACAGAAGTGTATCCTATGGCAATTTTTAGCTTTAAATTAAATTATTCCTAAGAGCCTTTTTTTTTCTTTTGCTTGGAATCAAAACATCAATTGAAAACATATTCTTGCCTGAAGTCTTCATAGAAAGTTCAGGGAGTTAGAATTTTTCCCTCATTTATTAATTTTCCTACCTGCAGTAAGATAATCTGAAGAAATATATCAATTTTATGAGTTTCCTGTAATAGATACAAAATCTAGAAAGGGAAATGAGAAAAGCCTTATGTCTCTTCTGTTGTTTTCCAGTTCAATAAAATTTTTCCTATAATAAAACCTATTAATATAATAATTACACCTTTAATGAGGGTTACTTTCGTAGGCGCTTTATGTACATGAGCTCATCCAATCCTCCACAAGCCTTTCCCCATGCTATCAATGAATGGAGTGTTTAATAATCTTGCCCAAATTTACAAAGTCATTGAATACATTGAAGTGTGCCTTCCTAATCAATATGAAATTGTCTCCAGTGCCCCTTGGAGTCATTTGTCCAATAAAACAATCAATGAGAACTAGACCTAGTCACAGTTAAAACATTAGTGTGTATAACTAATAATTGTTATCCTGCAGAAACAAGTGTGAGGAGTATTTAAAAGGCATTGGTGAGATATCAAGGAGCCCTGAGGGTTAAAGTACTTCACTGTTAGGCTAACCAAAGGGTTGCTGGTTCAAATCCACCAGCCGCTCCACGGTAACGATGTGGCAGTCTGCTTCCGTAAAGATTACAGCCTTGGAAACCCTATGGGGCACTTACAGTTCACCCCATAGGTTGCTGTAAGTTGAATTGACTCCACAGCAGTGGGGTTGTTTTTTCGGTTTTGATGAGACACCAAGTTCCATGTGGCTTTGGACTACTGGTCCACTGGGTTTATTGTTTTGTTTTGTTTGAGTAAGGATAAGCAGAAATATTTAAATATACATTTTCTCTCCATAGCAGAAATGGGCATGTGGGCCTATGTCTGAGTTCTAGCGACTAAGGCTTAGCTGCTGAATGAAAATTGGTATCTGTCTGTGTGCATGGGGGTGGCAGTGGTTTGAATATCGTATTCTATGAAACTATAAGTTAGGTTTCACCTCTGATATTATACTAGAAAATCATTTTAAACTCTGGCTCAGTTTTTCCCATCTCTTTTATCTCTCCTTCTTAGATACTGTTGCATAGAGGGAAACCCAGAAATCACTTGTTCTAGCTCATTGCCTTTGGACAAGCAGGATATATTATGTGTTTTTACACACGAGGCAAAAGAATCTCTGTATTAGGTGAGCTTCTTATTGTGACAACAGTTATTTCTATACTGTACTTGAAACATACTGTCACCATAAAACTATTATCTTTTTGATTTTACATAGTAAGTGCTCAATAAATGTTTGTAGAAGAAAGAAAGAGCTAATACATGGTATGTGGGTTGTTGGAATCCCCATCACATCCGTCCCAGTGCATTTCATCTTCCTTTTTACCACACAGTTTCTTACTTATTGTGTAGTTTATAACTATACTATTTTCTCTCCTTTTTGTTGTCTAGAAACACTAATGAAGATAAAAGAGACAATGGATCTTGAAAAGTACTTTAAAACTACACATACTATTAACTTTTAGCTGGATAATTTTCTGCTCAGTTGCTTGTGTAAACTGAGACAAACTGGACTGTAAGCCCCTGAGGGACAAGGTATCTCTCTCAGGTCTTTAAGGATGTATCCATGGGCTCAGTACACTGCCTGGTATGAGTAGAATCCAGTAAATATTGATAACTGAAGGTTGGCATCTACATGCAAATGAAGATTAGCAAGTAGCAATGAAGATGATAGTAAATTCTCCCCAGTGGATGTGTCCCACAGGATCTCAGGGAAGGCAGATTAGAAGTTGAGAAAGCTTTACAACATTCATTGCATTATATGCCTTTCTATAAATGAAAAAGAAAGAGAGTTTTCCTTCAATACTCAAGGGCCCAGATAGTTACTGGGCTGCATGAAGACAAATGCAGTGACAACAATCACTAAAATATTTATGCTCCTTAAGGAAACATGGGAAGACAGTTATCTCTAAGAAGAATTCATACACTCTGGATTAGAGCTCTGTCCAAAAATCACACTTCACTCTAAAGGACGAAAAGTTCTATTGCACTAAGAACTGCTACCTCAAAGATAATAGATTGAGCAAAAGGCAAACTGCCCCATTATGTCCACCATGTTTGCTGCACTCACACTTACCAGTCATCTATAACATCCATGCTTAACAAGTAAACCTGAAACAAAGAAGTCATTGATATTTACCTATGTGAGCCTGGAGAGGAGACTGTTTACAAGCGGTTAGCTCTGTTAGGGGATCGGCTGATAGGATCTCCTCAATGACAACAGAGTTGACCCAATTCCTAGCAAAAAGCTGACACTAGTAGCTTTCTGGAATGAATACACCCCATACTCCATCTCTCCACTCAAAGAAATAAAGGGGTTGCTTTTCCCTTTATTTTCTTATATATTTAGTGTTGAAATACTTCTCGATAATAGCAAGTACATTTTAGCAGTTGTAAATGAAAAACAAATAACAGAGAATGCAGACCTATATTTTGACTGCCAAGAATATGCAGCTAGTGAAAACTAGTGGATTAATGCTCTTAAACTCTGGCTACTCAGTGTGGTCCCTGGGCCAGCAGCACCAGCATCAGCATTTTGCCTTTTCCTCAATCTATTATTTTTTGGGTGTCATTTCTAGTATAGTAGGTCTTTTCCTCCAATAGAGTGAAGTATGATATTTGGACTGAATTCCAACCCAGAGTCTATAAATCCTTCTTAAAGATAATTGCATCCCCATGTTTCCTAAAAGAGCATCTGTTGGAAATGCAGAATCTCAGGCCCTATCTCAGAACTAGCAACTCAACATCTTTCCACAGCCTCTCCAGGTGATGATTAAGCACAATAAGTTCTTGAGAGGCAGCTGGGTTAAGTTGAGTTCAGAGGGAACAGCCAAGAAACTTGGAGAAGATGATGCCTGCCTGGGACACATTCACTGAGCTGACCACTTATTTTCTCCAAGCAGATTTACTTTAGAAGGTGTATTTTTCAAAAGTTTCTGCAATGACTATATTTGCCAAGATAAAAGTATCCGAGACTAAAACCCACATCCACATGTAAGGAGGAAAACATTTATCATTTAGGAACTTACTTTCCCAAAAATACACTATGTTTCATACATTTCTTCCAGCAACTTTCAAACTTGGCTGAATATTAGAATCATCTCTAATTTTTTTTTAAAAAAGTAATTCCTTAATCTAAGCCCCTGCTGTGGAATGTTCCAAATTGGTAACTGTAAGAGAGGACCCAGATAGTGGTATTTAATAATAATAATAAGTAAATTAAAAAAAAACACATGATTTTGATGTACATTTAGAATGGGAAATTGTGGCTGCATTCTTTGGTTGTTAATATGCGAGGTATGATGGAGGGTGCCTTCTGAGGTATGCTATATCTGTTAACTTCAATTTATTGACT
>NW_006922021.1:1465268-1474948 GCF_000298275.1 Orycteropus afer afer
CTAAGGCACTTGACTGCTAACCAGAAGGCTGGCGGTTCAAACCCAACAGCCACTCCTCAGGAGGAAGATGGGGCAATCTACTGCTATATTGACACTGCCTCGGAAACCCAAAGAGGGGTTGCTATGAGTTGGGTCCGACTCGATGGCACATAACAACAACAACAACAAGCTAGCTTGGGACAGAGGGCAAAGTAGAGAAACAATGTTGATGTGAGTCTTTTCCTTGTTCTTGCCTGCGCCATGTTGGGAATGTAAACCAAAGCCAACCAGGAAATGATCCTCCTCCTTAATACATAGGACTCATCAAAGGGCTAAAAATATCCGTGGAATCCATTTTTACAGGAATCAGGAATGAGTTCATTCAGAAAGAAGGCAGTTTTTATAAGATAGTAGTGACTGATTTAAAGTGGCAATTCTCAAGGAAGAACCTGAGTTAGGAAAGCATGGGAGAAGGCAGCTTCTCTAAGAAAGACTAACCAGAAACTATTGGAAGGAGTTTTTGAGATGAGCTCTGGTAGCATAGTGCCTACGGCACTTGACTGCTAACCAGAAGGCTGGCGGTTCAAACCCACCAGCCACTCCTCGGAAGGAAGATGCAGCAATCTACTTCTGGAGGGATACTGCCCCAGAAACCCAAGGAGGGGTTGCTATGAGTCAGGTCTGACTAGACGGCACACAACAACAACAACAACAGCTTTTAAAAACTGTACTTACTGGATTATAGGACATTACAGATGCCTGCTTTTTTCTTGCAAGGATGATGCCTTGTTCAGTGGAGTTGTCTATGTATCAACCATCAGGTGTGTTTGTTCCAAAACCTACTCTTATTAGTTTACTTGATACTGTAATTATGTAACGTACTTAAAAATCATGTGAAAGCATGGCATATGAGTGCAAACAAAGAGAATGAATAGGTGTCTCTATAAAAGCTAAGTTGAAAGCTTTGGAAAGATTGCATTAAAGTGAGTCACTAAAACAAACTGTTAAATTAAGTGTGGATGGATCAACTCTTAAAGACTGAGGATAAGTACAAAATATAGGAAGATTCTGTGTTCACACAGCTCTACAATTACCTTTATGTTCTTACTCCATTTAAAAAATTGAAATTGAAATTTGTAGATGATGCCTTAAAAGTAGGTGCTTTGATGATGCAGTGCCTGAGGCATTTGACTGCTAACCAGAAGGTTGGCAGTTCAAACCCACCAGCTGCTCTGCAGAAGGAAGATGGGGCAATCTACTTCTGTAAAGATTTACTGCCTAGGAAACACAATTGGGGTCACTATGAGTTGGAATCGACTCGATGCCTTAAAAGTAGGATTTGCAGAAGAAAGACCTAGAACCTCAAGAAGGAAAACAATACCTAAGGGAAAGGTCTGGGCCCTACAAGACAAGATTAAGAAATAAATGCACTTTTTTAAAAAAATTAAGTAAAATTTCATTTCAAGTGTGTAATCTATTTTTATGATTTCTGCTTTAATAATTATTCATCTTGACTATGTCAGATAGGTCAACTTGACTCGAAAAAACACTTGCCAATACATTTTCCAATTTTATCCCCTTCTTCCCCACCTATGAAAACTGATGTCAGTGGCTCCCATCATAGAAGAACAATGTGTTGAAAAAGAATATTATACAGAGAAATTCTGGGGGCAATTTTAAAGAAAACAATAGTGAGAACCATTAATTTAAAGACAAATTCACACTTATTGCATGCATATATTTTTTAATGTTTTATTTCTTTTTGGAGGAGTCCTTGCATGACACAAATGGTTGATTACT
This sequence comes from Orycteropus afer afer, assembly GCF_000298275.1. Classification (NCBI taxonomy): domain Eukaryota; kingdom Metazoa; phylum Chordata; class Mammalia; order Tubulidentata; family Orycteropodidae; genus Orycteropus; species Orycteropus afer. Next base: position 1,467,048 of record NW_006922021.1, read on the forward strand.
TGACTACTAGCCAATTTGTTGGTTAAGAGGCATCTTGGAAGACAGGCCTGACCTTCTAAAAGGTTACAGCTTTGGAAACCCTATGGAACAATTCCTCTCTGCACACCTGGGGTTGCCATGAATTGGAATCAACTTGACAGCAACTAATAACAATAGCATTACAATCTGTAGAAAAATTTTAATGGACATGTATGTAGTTTACCATTTATTAATGCTATATATCCAAAATATGTTTTTAAGTGCATTTACCTGTATTTATGAAGGTAAACTTAGTGAATTATAAAACACTCCAAACAGTTAAGTATAAAAACACAAAAATTTTAATCTAGAGTCTTCTTAAGCTGCCCACAAAGGCAGAGCTCTAGATTTAAATGTTACTTTCCATCAGTTGTCAGCAGAATCTCTCACCTGCATTACTTCAACATGTGTGTACTTGACAAGCCATGAAGTACCAAAATACCTGAAACATTGCCTCTGTGGAGGAAAAAGGCACCATGTGAAAATCTTTCTGCATAGCAGCTCTGACTGGATCTTGTTGAATGTGAGTGGAGAGAAGACATCCCAGGCGTTGTCTCCACTAATTAGAGTGAGGTAGATTATATGCAAAAGTCAGAGGGAAGACAGGGTACTATGAAGCCAATTGTCTTTTTAAGATAACTTGGTTTGAAATCTTGTGTATCATAGGTGTTCCATATCTGATCACTGACTCGATCTTTCTGTTTAATGGGAAGTGTGGGAGATAATAGAGCAATGAGAATAGGGTCAGAGCAGCAATAATGTGAGCTTATGAGAATAAATAAGAAGTTCTGGTGGTGTAGTGATTAAGGCATTTGGCTGCTAATCAAAAGGTCAATGGTTCAAACCCACTAACTGTTTCATGGAAGATGAGGCAGTCTGCTTCTATAAAGATTTACAGCCTTGGAAACCCAATGGGGGTCACTATGAGTTGGAATGGACTTGATGTTAATAAGTTTGGGTTATTATTATTATTATTATTTTGGTTTATGAGAATAAGTCAGAGGTATGATTTCTAGCTTTTCCTGAGAAGTGATATACATTCCTGGCTTACGAAGACTGGACCCTTAAATCTCATATATCCTCAAGATAAACCTGCTTATCAAAGTGAATCTGTACACAACTCTTCCTGTAGCTAAAGTTCCATATCATTATAATATCATAATATGAATCATTAGCTTCCCTTTGGAACATATATGGAATAAAATTTTTTTAAAAAAAGGTAACTACTGTGCAGACCATGGAAGTTACTAGTCAATTTGGAGTTAAATTGATCCTGAAATAAGGGGATTGCATTTTATAAATATTTTACATAATTATGTTTCTACTATAGTGAAATTCACTTAAAAGAAACTCATAAGAAGAAACAAATTTTAAAAAAGTGAAGACAATTCTGCCTAGAGACCAACCTTGCCCATATAAAAAAAATTTTAAAGTGACAATAATAAAAACATATCAAACTGAAAGAAATTCAGACTTTGCTTATTAACCACAAGGCAGTGGCAAATAAGGAAATAAGGCAACTAACTAATTTTTAAATTAAGTAATAAAATACAGAACGCTGCTTTTGGCCTGCACTAAATTCCTATTAACTGCTCAAAATCATTTGTGTTCATACCTGAAGCACGTGATCTGAGCCATAGTATGAAGTTGAAACAGAACAGAATCCTAGTCAAAGAGCTGTTTAGCATGGTGTCTTCAAAGGAATGTTCTCAATAAATAATATTTTGATGAATTAATAGCAAAAGCTATTATAAAATGATGCACAATGTTTCACATTGCTTATTTTAGAAGGCCTTACAGCTCTGGTGGCGTAGTGCCTAAGGCATTTGACTGCTAACCAGAAGGCTGGCGGTTCAAACCCACCAGCCACTCCCTGGAAGGAAGGAAGGTTGGGCAGTCTAATTCCATAGTGATACTGCCTCAGAACCCCAAGGTGGCGTTGCTATGGGTTGGATCTGACTCCAGGGAAATGGTTGCATTTTTTTGTTACAGCAGCAGTTTTCAAATTATATTCCATGTAATGCATATTCCCCAGTATATATCAGTAAGTATTATCTGCAAAAAAGGATTATGTGTTCGGAGACATGTGGGCCATGCTGGATGCTGTGAATGTCTCTAGGAGATTCAGAATGCAAATTAAAGATTTTGAGAAGTCATATACTGGCATTGATTAGTTTTACCTGTATTGCTTCTGGTGTTTCCCAAAATTATTTGACCCTAGAACTATTTTACCAAGGGAGTCTTATTAATATTTTATTTTTTAAAAAAGCAGCATTCTATGGAATAGGGTTTGGCCCATTGGCATAAAGATATTCACCTTTAATCAAACTTTGGTGAAATAGATGAGAACTTTCAAATTTTTTGCAGGTTAGAAAACTAAGAGGGTCATTAATTTCCAATGCTAGCTCAAGGAAGTTATTGCTAGAGAGAGCCAGAAATTAAACACACACACACACAAAAAAAAAAATAAATTAAATGATTGCTTTGTTAATACCTATATGGACTCTGAACTTTAATACACTAGAAATTAATTAAAAGGAGTTTCCAATCTTGGCAATTTTTTTTCTAGTGGTAATTAAGAGATTTAAGAAAATCTAGACTTATAATTTGTTTTACATAACCTGTCATTAAACACAAGATAATTATGAGATTTTTGTTTTCTATTTGTGTACTGATGGGTGGAAATACCTTCAGTTGCTCTGCCTGTTATGAATTAAATTCTGATTAGATGTTGTTGTTGTTTGGTGCTGTTGAGTTGATTCTGACTCATAGTGACCCCATGGGACAGAGTAGAACTGCCTCTGTAGCATTTTCTAGGCTATCATCTTTATGGGAGCAGATTGCTAGGTCTTTCTCCAGCAGAGCTGCTGGGTGGGTTTGAACCACCAACCATACAGTTAGTAGCCAAACACTTAATTTTTGCACTTCCAGGGTTCCTTTCTGATTGACTACAAATTCTTAAATATTTCAAAATGTATAGAAAATTTGTCTTTTGCCCCCCCCCCCTTTAATTTCTTCACAAATCCTTAAAGTTACAGGTGAAAAGAATAAGGACACGAGTAACCATTATTTTATTTGTGAAACATAGTGTAAAAACAGGATGGGAAAAACAGCATGTATTCTTTAAATGAACAGGCTTTTCTTCAAATTCAACCAGAGATGATTATGTCTTTTGACTAAATTGTGATCATCTTTCACCGCCACTTAGATGCCAAAGAGGAAGTGTTGACAGCTTCTGTCTCAAGTCTCCTTGAAGCTAATAAAAGAGTTGATGCCAAGTTGGCAGTGCCAATGCCCTATTGTACAAGCAATGAAACTTCCTGAGTCTGGGTGAGAAATTTGGCTTGGCAGCTAGGGGAATTTCTACAGAAGTCAATCCTGGACAGAAATAGGAGTTGCAACTTGAATTGTTAAAACTGAAACCTATCATTTAAATATGACAAATCCATTTCAACGAAGACTAGAATTTTCCCAGTCAACCATTCACATTCTTGGATTTAATATTAGCAGTTCAAATATTTAGAAACTACCTTTAAAGGTTGTAATATGTAGATATTTATAATTTTGGAGAAGCAGGGATTTGAACTTTCTTGCTATGGGGCTGATTTGTCAAAGAACACCCTGAAAAAGAAGGATCCTAGCTGATATATCTGATTGGCTTTTTAATGACCAATTTAAACTCCACCTACCAGTGTATTAAAGTGTCTTTTACTCTGTAAATTTGAAAAGGAATGACTTTACATTCATCGTAAAAAAGAAAATTTTAAGATCTATCCTGAAGTACAATGCTGTCAGTGATAGGATAATAGCATACGACTACAAGGAAGACCAGTTAATACCACTATTATTCAGATTTATGCATCAACAACTAAAGTAAAAGATGAAGAAATTGAGGATTTTTACCAAGTTCTGTAGTCTGAAATCGAGCAAACATGCAATCAAGAAGTATTGATAATTAGTGGTAACTGGAATGTAAAAGTTGGAAACAAAGAAGCATTGGTAGTTGAAAAATATGGCCTTGGTGACAGAAATGACTTGAGATCACATGACAGAATTTTTCAAGACCAATGACTTATTCATTGCAAATATCTTTTTCAACAATATAAATGGTGACTACACATGTATACCTCACCAGATTTAATACACAGGAATGATATCAAATACATCTGTGGAAAGAAGTGATGGAGAAGCTCAATATCATCAGTCAGAACAAGGCCAGTAGATGATTGTGGAACAGACCATAATTGCTCATATGCAAATCAGGTTGAAGCTGAAGAAAACTAAAACAAGTCCATGAGTGCCAAAATATGACTCTGATCATATACCACCTGAATTCAGTGACCATTTGAAGAACAAATTTGATGCACGTATCACTAGTGACTGAAGACCAGAAGAATTGTGGGATGACATAAGGAACGTCATACATGAAGAACATAAATGTCATTAAAGAGACAGGAAAAGAAGAAAAGACCAGAATGGATGTCAGAAGAGACTCTGAAACTTGCTCTTAAATGGAGAGTAGCTAAAGCAAATGGAAGAAATAATGAAATAAAAGTGCTAAAAAGAAGATTTCAAAGGGTGCCTTGAGAAGACAAAGTCAAGTATTATAATTAAATGTGCAGAGACCTAGAGTTAGACAATCAAAAGGGAAGAACACACTCAGCATTTCTCAAGCTTAAAGAACTGATGAAAAATTTCAAGCCTCAAGTTGCAATATTAAGAGCAAAATATTGAATGATACAGGAAGCATCAAAAGAATTTGGAAGGAATATATAGAGAGTCACCATATCAAAAAGAATTGGTCAACATTCACCCATTTCTGGAGGTAACATATGTTCAAGAACTGATGGTATTGAAAGAAGAAGTCCAAGTTGCACTGAAGGAATTGGTGAAAAGCAAGGCTCTAGGAATTGATGAATACCCACTGAGATGTTTCAACAAACTGACACAGCCCTGAAGGCACTCACTCATTTATGCCAAGAAATTTGGAAAACACCTACCAGGCCAACCAACTGAAAGAGACACATATTTGTGCTCATTCCAAAGAAAGGTGATCCAATAGAATGTGGAAATTATTGAACAATATCATTAATATCATACACAAGTAAAATTTTGTTGGAGATGATTGAAAAATTGTTGCAGCAGTATATTGACAGTGAACCAATAGAAATGCAAGGCTGATTCAGAAGAGGGCATGGGGTATAATTGCTGATGTTAGATTCATCTGGGCTGAAAGCAAAGAATACCAGAAAAATATTTACCTGTGTTTTATTGACTAAGCAAAGGCATTCAACTCTGTGGATCATAGCAATTTATGGATAACATTGCAAAGAATGGGAATTCCAGAACACTTAATTTTGTCATGAGGAACTGTACACAGACCAGGAGGCTGTCATTCAAACAGAACAAGTGGATACTGCATCTTTTAAAATCAGGAAATGTGCCATCAGGGTTTTATCCTTTCACCATAATTAGTCAATCTGTGTGCTGAAAAAATAAGTGAAGAAGTCACACTATATGAAGAAGAAGAATGTGGCATCAAGACTGGAGGAAGATTCATTAACAACTTGACATATGCAGATGACACAACCTTTCTTGCTGAAAGTGAAGACAACTTACTGATGAAAATCAGAGATATAGCCTTCAGTATGGATTACACTTCAACATAAAGGAAACAAAAATCATCACATCTGGACCAGTAAGCAACATCACAGAAAATGGAGAAAAGATTCAAGTGGTCAGGGATTTCATTTTACTTGGATCCACAATCCACACCATAGAAGCAGCAGTCAAGAAATTAGAAGATATATTGCCCTGGGCTAATCTGCTGCAAAAGAATTCTTTAAAATGTTAAGAAGCAAAGACTTCACTTTGAAGACTAAGGTGCACCTAACCCAAGCCATGGCATTTTTAATAGCCTCATATGCATGTGAAAGCTGGGCAATGAATAAGGAAGACCAAGGAAGAATTGATGCCTTTGAATTGTGGTGTTGGAGAAGAATACTGATAATAATACCATGGACTGCCAGAAGAAAGAACAAATCTGTCTTGGAAGAAGTACAGATGGAATGCTCCTTGGAAGCAAGAAAAGCCAGACTTTGTCTCATGTACCTTGGTCATGTTGTTAGAAGGGGCCAGTCCCTGGGGAAGGATATCATGCTTGGTAAAGTGGATGGTCAATTTGAAAAAGGGGAAGACCGTCAAAGAAATGGGATTGACACAGTGGCCACGAGGATGGGCTCAAGCAGAGTAAATAATATGAGAATGGTACCGCAACAGGCAATGTTTCGTTCTGTTGCACATAGGGTTGCTGTGAGGTGGAGCCGACTCAATGGCACCCAACAAAAACATCATTACTTGATATCTTCATCAATACCATTGTTATTCTTTGCAATTTTTTCCAATTGGATAGTTTTAAAAAGGTATGTTGCATATTGCTATAAATATATAGTGAAAAACGTAAATTGTTTCCATCTGTACTTCTTCCTCCATTGGTCATGTTGTCAGAAGGGACCATTGAAAAAACTGGAGTCTACAAAATACCTGACCAGTTCTCTTCATAAGTGTCAAGACCAGGAAGAATGAGGAAACCAAGGAAATCAGAGAGAAATAACAACTAAACAATCTAGGAGTTTGGATAAGAACCTGCAACAGAAAAAGAACATTAGTGCAAAAACTGATGAAATTTTAATATTGTCTTCAGGTTAGTTAGGATTATATTAATGTAATTTCCTGGTTTGGGTAACTGTACCATAGTTATGGAAGATGATAACATTAGGGGAAGCTTGCTGAGGTATACACAGAAATACTGTAGTATTTTTGTAATTTTCTATAATTCTAAAATTAGTTAAAAAATATGTTCTAAGTTGCATTTATTTGACTTATTAAAAATGATTATTGTTTTTCAAAAGTGTGGTGCTCATTTGTCTTCTTTTGTGAATCGATTATTCTTGTCCTTTACCGTACTGTATTTCCTTTAGTATGGTTACCTTTATGTGTCTAGATATTAGCCCTTAACTCTTTTTTTTTCTTTTTGTAGTTTGGGTGAAAGTTTACAGAGTACATTAATTTTCCATTTAATGATATATACATATTTTATTTAGTGATGTTGCTATAATCCCTTCAATATAACAGCACAGGTCCCACATCCTTCAGGGTTCTCTACTTCCATTCATCCTTTTTCCTGCCTTTTCCTGCCCTCTGAGCTGTGTTTCTGGACAAATGATACCCTTTTAGTCTCTACGGTTGATTGTACTTAGGAGTACATTCGTCCCTGGTGTTATTATTCACTTTAGAGACCTGTCTATTGCTTGGCTGAAAGCTGATCCCTGTGGGTGGGTTCAGTTCCAGGCTTGAAAAGTGGCTAAGGGCCACAGTTGTGGAGGTTCCACTAGTATCTATCAGACCAGTAAGTCTGGCATTTTTTATGTTTTTGAATTTTATTCTACATCCCCTCACCCCCCGTCCAGGACATTCTACTCTGGTCCTGATCAGAGTGATGTTTGGTTGTGCTAGTTGGGCATCATATAGTTCTTCTGGTCTCCAGGTAGTGGAGGCTGTTAACCCTTGACTCTTATAAGGGTGTTTTGTAAGTATGTTATTGGTCTTTATATTAGTTGTTGTTGTCTTATATAAATAGTCAAATCTATTAGTCTTTTCCAGTATGTCTTTCTTACTTTATGGTTATATTTTTAAAAGCACTTTTATATCCATATGTCATAGCAATATTTATTTCAATTTTTTTTCCTCTAACATTTTTGTAGTTTCCATTGTAACTCATATTTTTAATCCATCTAAAGATAACTTTACTGTGTGATACATAGTAGGGATCTAACTTTTTTCATTCCAAATGTTAACATTTGTGTATATGTCATTTTTAAAAT